>NW_025748503.1:0-34137 GCF_021184085.1 Oncorhynchus gorbuscha
CAGGGAGAAGGGGAAGTGAATGAGTGCTCACTCCAGGGAGAAGGGGAAGTGAATGAGTGCACACTCCAGGGAGAAGGGGGAAGTGAATGAGTGCACACTCCAGGGAGAAGGGGAAGTGAATGAGTGCACACTCCAGGGAGAAGGGGAAGTGAATGAGTGCACACTCCAGGGAGAAGGGGAAGTGAATGAGTGCTCACTCCAGGGAGAAGGGGAAGTGAATGAGTGCACTCCAGGAGAGGGGAAGTGAATGAGGCACACTCCAGGGAGAAGGGGAAGTGAATGAGTGCACACTCCAGGGAGAAGGGGAAGTGAATGAGTGCACACTCCAGGGAGAAGGGGAAGTGAATGAGTGCACACTCCAGGGAGAAGGGGAAGTGAATGAGTGCACACTCCAGGGAGAAGGGGAAGTGAATGAGTGCACACTCCAGGGAGAAGGGGAAGTGAATGAGTGCACACTTAAGGGAGAAGGGGAAGTGAATGAGTGCACACTCCAGGGAGAATGGGAAGTGAATGAGTGCACACTCCAGGGAGAAGGGGAAGAGAATGAGTGCACACTCCAGGGAGTAGGGGAAGTGAATGAGTGCACACTTCAGGGAGAAGGGGAAGTGAACGAGTGCACACTTCAGGGAGAAGGGGAAATGAACGAGTGCACACTTCAGGGAGAAGGGGAAATGAATGAGTGCACACTCCAGGGAGAAGGGGAAGTGAATGAGTGCACACTCCAGGGAGAAGGGGAAGTGAATGAGTGCTCACTCCAGGGAGAAGGGGAAGTGAATGAGTGCACACTTCAGGGAGAAGGGGAAGTGAATGAGTGCACACTTCAGGGAGAAGGGGAAGTGAATGAGTGCACACTTCAGGGAGAAGGGGAAGTGAATGAGTGCACACTCCAGGGAGAAGGGGAAGTGAATGAGTGCACACTCCAGGGAGAAGGGAAGTGAATGAGTGCACACTCCAGGAGAAGGGGAAGTGAATGAGTGCACACTTCAGGGAGAAGGGGAAGTGAATGAGAGCACACTCCAGGGAGAAGGGGAAGTGAATGAGTGCACACTCCAGGGAGAAGGGGAAGTGAATGAGTGCACACTCCAAGGAGAAGGGGAAGTGAATGAGTGCACACTCCAGGGAGAAGGGGAAGTGAATGAGAGCACACTCCAGGGAGAAGGGGAAGTGAATGAGTGCACACTCCAGGGAGAAGGGGAAGTGAATGAGTGCACACTCCAGGGAGAAGGGGAAGTGAATGAGTGCACACTCCAGGGAGAAGGGGAAGTGAATGAGTGCACACTCCAGGGAGAAGGGGAAGTGAATGAGTGCACACTCCAGGGAGAAGGGGAAGTGAGTGAGTGCACACTTCAGCAAGAAGGGGAAGTGAATGAGTGCACACTCCAGGGAGAAGGGGAAGTGAATGAGTGCACACTTCAGGGAGAAGGGGAAGTGAATGAGTGCACACTTCAGGGAGAAGGGGAAGTGAATGAGTGCACACTCCAGGGAGAAGGGGAAGTGAATGAGTGCACACTTCAGGGAGAAGGGGAAGTGAATGAGTGCACACTTCAGGGAGAAGGGGAAGTGAATGAGTGCACACTTCAGGGAGAAGGGGAAGTGAATGAGTGCACACTCCAGGGACAAGGGGAAGTGAATGCACACCCAGGAGAAGGGGAAGTGAATGAGAGCACACTCCAGGGAGAAGGGGAAGTGAATGAGTGCACACTCCAGGGAGAAGGGGAAGTGAATGAGTGCACACTTCAGGGGGAAGGGGAAGTAAATGAGAGCACACTCCAGGGAGAAGGGGAAGTGAATGAGTGCACACTCCAGGGAGAAGGGGAAGTGAATGAGTGCACACTTCAGGGAGAAGGGGAAGTGAATGAGTGCACACTTTAGGGAGAAGGGGAAGTGAACGAGTGCACACTTCAGGGAGAAGGGTAAGTGAGTGAGTGCACACTTCAGCAAGAAGGGGAAGTGGATGAGTGCACACTCCAGGGAGAAGGGGAAGTGAATGAGAGCACACTCCAGGGAGAAGGGGAAGTGAATGAGTGCACACTCCAGGGAGAAGGGGAAGTGACTGAGTGCACACTTCAGGGAGAAGGGGAAGTGAATGAGTGCTAACTCCAGGGAGAAGGGGAAGTGAATGAGTGCACACTCCAGGGAGAAGGGGAAGTGAATGAGTGCACACTCCAGGGAGAAGGGGAAGTGAATGAGTGCACACTCCAGGGAGAAGGGGAAGTGAATGAGTGCACACTTCAGGGGGAAGGGGAAGTAAATGAGAGCACACTCCAGGGAGAAGGGGAAGTGAATGAGTGCACACTCCAGGGAGAAGGGGAAGTGAATGAGTGCACACTTCAGGGAGAAGGGGAAGTGAATGAGTGCACACTTTAGGGAGAAGGGGAAGTGAACGAGTGCACACTTCAGGGAGAAGGGTAAGTGAGTGAGTGCCGCAGCAAGAAGTGGATGAGTGCACACTCCAGGAGAAGGGAAGTGAATGAGTGCACACTCCGGGGAGAAGGGAAGTGAATGAGTGCACACTCCAGGGGAGAAGGGAAGTGAATAGGTGCACACTTCAGGGAGTAGAAGTGAATGAGTGCACACTGCAGGGAGGGAAGTGAATGAGTGCACACTCCAGGGAGAAGGGAAGTGAATGAGTGCACACTCCAGGGAGTAGGGGAAGTGAATGAGTGCACACTCCAGGGAGGGAAGTGAATGAGTGCACACTCCAGGAGAAAGGAAGTGAATGAGTCACACTCAGGAAGAAGGAAGTGGATGAGTGCACACTCAGGGAGAAGGGAAGTGAATGAGTGCACACTTCAGGGAGGGAGTGAATGGTGCACACTTCAGGGAGAAGGAAGTGAACGAGTGCACACTTCAGGGAAGAGGAAGTGAATGAGTGCACACTTCAGCAAGAGGGAAGTGAATGAGTGCACAGTTCAGCAAGAAGAGGGTGGATGGAGTGCACTTCAGGGGGAGAAGGGGAAGTGAATGAGTGCACACTTCAGGGGTAGGGGAAGTGAATGAGTGCACACTTCAGGGAGAAGGGGAAGTGAATGAGTGCACAGTTCAGCAAGAAGGGGAAGTGAATGAGTGCACACTTCAGCAAGAAGGGGAAGTCAGTAAGTGCACACTTCAGCAAGAAGGGGAAGTGAATGAGTGCACACTCCAGGGAGAAGGGGAAGTGAATGAGTGCACACTTCAGCAAGAAGGGGAAGTGAGTGAGTGCACACTTCAGCCAGAAGGGGAAGTGAATGAGTGCACACTCCAGGGAGAAGGGGAAGTGAATGAGTGCTCACTTCAGCAAGAAAGGGAAGTGAATGAGTGCACACTTCAGCAAGAAGGGGAAGTGAATGAGTGCACACTTCAACAAGAAGTGGAAGTGAATGAGTGCACACTCCAGGGAGAAGGGGAAGTCAACGAGTGCACACTTCAGCAAGAAGGGGAAGTGAATGAGTGCACACTTCAACAAGAAGTGGAAGTGAATGAGTCCCCTCAGGAAGAAGGGAGATAAGCAGTGCACTTCCGGGAGGGAAGTGAGCGGTGCACTTCCAGCAGAGGGAAGTGGTCAGGTGCACTTCAGCCAAGGGGGAAGTGGATGTGCACTCGGGGAGAAAGTGAATGAGTGCACACTCAGGAGAAGGAAGTGAATGAGTGCACAGTTCAGCAAGAAGGGGAAGTGAATGAGTGCACACTTCAGGAGAAAGGGAAGTGAATGAGTGCACACTTCAGAGTAGGGAAGTGAATGAGTGCACACTTCAGGGAGAAGGGGAAGTGAATAGTGCACAGTTCAGCAAGGAGGAGTGAATGAGTGCACACTTCAGCAAGAAGGGAAATGAATGAGTACACATTTCAGCAAAGAAGGGAAGTGGATGAGTGCACACTCCAGGGAGAAGGGAAGTGAATGAGTGCTCACTTCAGCAAGAAGGGAAGTGAATGAGTGCACACTTCAGCAAGAAGGGAAGTGAATGGTACACTTCAACAGAAGGGAGAAGGGAAGTGAATGAGTGCACACTCCAGCAAGAAGAAGTGAATGAGTGCACACTTCAGGGAGAAGGAAGTGAATGAGTGCACACTTCAGGGAAACAGGGAAGTGAATGAGTGCACACTTCAGGGAGAAGGGAAGTGAATGAGTGCACAGTTCAGCAAGAAGGGAAGTGGATGAGTGCACACTCCAGGGAGGAAGGGGAAGTGAATGGTGCTCACTTCAGCAAGAAGGGAAGTGAATGAGTGCACACTTCAGCAAGAAGGAAGTGAATGAGTGCAGCTTCAACAAGAAGGGAGAAGTGAATGAGTGCACACTCAGCAAGAAGGGGAAGTGAATGAGTGCACACTCCAGGGGAAGGGAAGTGAATGAGTGCACACTTCAGCAAGAAGGGGAAGTGGATGAGTGCACTCCAGGGGAGGGGAAGTGAATGAGTGCACCCTTCAGCAAGAAGGGGAAGTGAGTGAGTGCACACTTCAGCCAGAAGGGGAAGTGAATGAGTGCACAGTTCAGCAAGAAGGGGAAGTGAATGAGTGCACACTCAGGGAGAAGGGGAAGTGAATGAGTGCTCACTTCAGCAAGAAAGGAAGTGAATGAGTGCACACTTCAGCAAGAAGGGAAGTGAATGAGTGCACACTTCAACAAGAAGTGGAAGTGAATGAGTGCACACTCCAGGGAGAAGGGGAAGTCAGCGAGTGCACACTTCAGGGAGAAAGTGAACGAGTGCACACTTCAGCAAGAAGGAAGTGAATGAGTGCACACTTCAGCAAGAAGGGAAGTGAATGTGTGCACACTTCAGGGAGAAGGGGAAGTGAATGAGTGCACACTCCAGGAGAAGGGAAGTGAATGAGTGCACAGTTCAGCAAGAAGGGAAGTGAATGAGTGCACACTTCAGGGAGAAGGGGAAGTGAATGAGTGCACACTTCAGGGAGTAGGGGAAGTGAATGAGTGCACACTTCAGGGAGAAGGGGAAGTGAATGAGTGCACAGTTCAGCAAGAGGGGAAGTGAATGAGTGCACACTTCAACAGAAGAAGTGAATGAGTACACATTTCAGCAAGAAGGAAAGTGGATGAGTGCACACTCCAGGGAGAAGGAAGTGAATGAGTACTCACTTCAGCAAGAAGGGGAAGTGAATGAGTGCACACTTCAGCAAGAAGGAAGTGAATGAGTGCACACTTCAACAAGAAGGGAGAAGGGAAGTGAAGGAGTGCACACTCCAGCAAGAAGGGGAAGTGAATGAGTGCACACTTCAGGGAGAAGGGGAAGTGAATGAGTACACATTTCAGCAAGAAGGGAAGTGGATGAGTGCACACTCCAGGGAGAAGGGGAAGTGAATGAGTGCTCACTTCAGCAAGAAGGGAAGTGAATGAGTGCACACTTCAGCAAGAAGGGGAAGTGAATGAGTGCACACTTCAACAAGAAGGGGAGAAGGGAAGTGAATGAGTGCACACTCCAGCAAGAAGGGGAAGTGAATGAGTGCACACTTCAGGAGAAGGGGAAGTGAATGAGTGCACACTTCAGGGAGTAGGGAAGTGAATGAGTGCACACTTCAGGGAGAAGGGAAGTGAATGAGTGCACAGTTCAGCAAGGGAAGTGAATGAGTGCACACTTCAGCCAGAAGGGGAAGTGAATGAGTACACATTTCAGCAAGAAGGGGAAGTGGATGAGTGCACACTCCAGGGAGAAGGAAGTGAATGAGTGCTCACTTCAGCAAGAAGGAAGTGAATGAGTGCACACTTCAGCAAGAAGGGGAAGTGAATGAGTGCACACTTCAACAAGAAGGAGAAGGGGAAGTGAATGAGTGCACACTCCAGCAAGAAGGGGAAGTGAATGAGTGCACACTCCAGGGAGAAGGGAAGTGAATGAGTGCACACTTCAGCAAGAAGGGGAAGTGGATGAGTGCACACTCCAGGGAGAAGGGGAAGTGAATGAGTGCACCCTTCAGCAAGAAGGGGAAGTGAGTGAGTGCACACTTCAGCCAGAAGGGGAAGTGAATGAGTGCACAGTTCAGCAAGAAGGGGAAGTGAATGAGTGCACACTCCAGGAGAAGGGGAAGTGAATGAGTGCTCACTTCAGCAAGAAAGGAAGTGAATGAGTGCACACTTCAGCAAGAAGGGGAAGTGAATGAGTGCACACTTCAACAAGAAGTGGAAGTGAATGAGTGCACACTCCAGGGAGAAGGGGAAGTCAACGAGTGCACACTTCAGGGAGAAGGGGAAGTGAACGAGTGCACACTTCAGCAAGAAGGGAAGTGAATGAGTGCACACTTCAGCAAGAAGGGGAAGTGAATGTGTGCACACTTCAGGGAAGGAAGTGAATGAGTGCACACTCCAGGGAGAAGGGAAGTGAATGAGTGCACAGTTCAGCAAGAAGGGGAAGTGAATGAGTGCACACTTCAGGGAAGGGGAAGTGAATGAGTGCACACTTCAGGGAGTAGGGGGAAGTGAATGAGTGCACACTTCAGGGAGAAGGGAAGTGAATGAGTGCACAGTTCAGCAAGAAGGGAAGTGAATGAGTGCACACTTCAGCAAGAAGGGAAGTGAATGAGTACACATTTCAGCAAGAAGGGAAAGTGGATGAGTGCACACTCCAGGGAGAAGGGGAAGTGAATGAGTGCTCACTTCAGCAGAAGGGAAGTGAATGAGTGCACACTTCAGCAAGAAGGGGAAGTGAATGAGTGCACACTTCAACAAGAAGGGAGAAGGGGAAGTGAAGGAGTGCACACTCAGCAAGAAGGGGAAGTGAATGAGTGCACACTTCAGGGAGAAGGGAAGTGAATGAGTACACATTTCAGCAAGAAGGGAAGTGGATGAGTGCACACTCCAGGAGAAGGGGAAGTGAATGAGTGCTCACTTCAGCAAGAAGGGGAAGTGAATGAGTGCACACTTCAGCAAGAAGAAGTGAATGAGTGCACACTTCAACAAGAAGGGAGAAGGGGAAGTGAATGAGTGCACACTCCAGCAAGAAGGGAAGTGAATGAGTGCACACTTCAACAAGAAGGGAGAAGGGGGAAGTGAATGAGTGCACACTCCAGCAAGAAGGGGAAGTGAATGAGTGCACACTCCAGGGAGAAGGGAAGTGAATGAGTGCACACTTCAGCAAGAAGGAAGTGGATGAGTGCACACTCCAGGGAGAAGGGGAAGTGAATGAGTGCATCCTTCAGCAAGAAGGGAAGTGAATGAGTGCACACTTCAACAAGAAGGAGAAGGGGAAGTGAATGAGTGCACACTCCAGCAAGAAGGGGGAAGTGAATGAGTGCACAGTTCAGCAAGAAGGGGAAGTGAATGAGTGCACACTCCAGGGAGAAGGGGAAGTGAATGAGTGCTCACTTCAGCAAGAAAGGAAGTGAATGAGTGCACACTTCAGCAAGAAGGGAAGTGAATGAGTGCACACTTCAACAAGAAGTGGAAGTGAATGAGTGCACACTCCAGGGAGAGGGGAAGTCAACGGTGCACACTTCAGGGAGAAGGGGAAGTGAACGAGTGCACACTTCAGCAAGAAGGGGAAGTGAATGAGTGCACACTTCAGCAAGAAGGGGAAGTGAATGTGTGCACACTTCAGGGAGAAGGGAAGTGAATGAGTGCACACTCCAGGGAGAAGGGAAGTGAATGAGTGCACAGTTCAGCAAGAAGGGGAAGTGAATGAGTGCACACTTCAGGAGAAGGGGAAGTGAATGAGTGCACACTTCAGGGAGTAGGGAAGTGAATGAGTGCACACTTCAGGAGAAGGGGAAGTGAATGAGTGCACAGTTCAGCAAGAAGGGAAGTGAATGAGTGCACACTTCAGCAAGAAGGGGAAGTGAATGAGTACACATTTCAGCAAGAAGGGAAAGTGGATGAGTGCACACTCCAGGGAGAAGGGAAGTGAATGAGTGCTCACTTCAGCAAGAAGGGGAAGTGAATGAGTGCACACTTCAGCAAGAAGGGAAGTGAATGAGTGCACACTTCAACAAGAAGGAGAAGGGGAAGTGAAGGAGTGCACACTCCAGCAAGAAGGGGAAGTGAATGAGTGCACACTTCAGCGAGAAGGGGAAGTGAATGAGTACACATTTCAGCAAGAAGGGGAAGTGGATGAGTGCACACTCCAGGGAGAAGGGGAAGTGAATGAGTGCTCACTTCAGCAAGAAGGGGAAGTGAATGAGTGCACACTTCAGCAAGAAGGGGAAGTGAATGAGTGCACACTTCAACAAGAAGGGAGAAGGGGAAGTGAATGAGTGCACACTCCAGCAAGAAGGGGAAGTGAATGAGTGCACACTTCAGGGAGAAGGGGAAGTGAATGAGTGCACACTTCAGGGAGTAGGGAAGTGAATGAGTGCACACTTCAGGAGAGGAAGTGAATGAGTGCACAGTTCAGCAAGAAGGGGAAGTGAATGAGTGCACACTTCAGCCAGAAGGGGAAGTGAATGAGTACACATTTCAGCAAGAAGGGGAAGTGGATGAGTGCACACTCCAGGGAGAAGGGGAAGTGAATGAGTGCTCACTTCAGCAAGAAGGGGAAGTGAATGAGTGCACACTTCAGCAAGAAGGGGAAGTGAATGAGTGCACACTTCAACAAGAAGGGAGAAGGGGAAGTGAATGAGTGCACACTCCAGCAAGAAGGGGAAGTGAATGAGTGCACACTCCAGGGAGAAGGGGAAGTGAATGAGTGCACACTTCAGCAAGAAGGGGAAGTGGATGAGTGCACACCCAGGGAGAAGGGGAAGTGAATGAGTGCACCCTTCAGCAAGAAGGGGGAAGTGAGTGAGTGCACACTTCAGCCAGAAGGGAAGTGAATGAGTGCACAGTTCAGCAAGAAGGGGAAGTGAATGAGTGCACACTCCAGGAGAAGGGGAAGTGAATGAGTGCTCACTTCAGCAAGAAAGGGAAGTGAATGAGTGCACACTTCAGCAAGAAGGGGAAGTGAATGAGTGCACACTTCAACAAGAAGTGGAAGTGAATGAGTGCACACTCCAGGGAGAAGGGGAAGTCAACGAGTGCACACTTCAGGGAGAAGGGGAAGTGAACGAGTGCACACTTCAGCAAGAAGGGGAAGTGAATGAGTGCACACTTCAGCAAGAAGGGGGAAGTGAATGTGTGCACACTTCAGGAGAAGGGGAAGTGAATGAGTGCACACTCCAGGGAGAAGGAAGTGAATGAGTGCACAGTTCAGCAAGAAGGGGAAGTGAATGAGTGCACACTTCAGGGAGAAGGGGAAGTGAATGAGTGCACACTTCAGGGAGTAGGGAAGTGAATGAGTGCACACTTCAGGGAGAAGGGGAAGTGAATGAGTGCACAGTTCAGCAAGAAGGGGAAGTGAATGAGTGCACACTTCAGCAAGAAGGAAGTGAATGAGTACACATTTCAGCAAGAAGGAAAGTGGATGAGTGCACACTCCAGGGGAGAAGGGGAAGTGAATGAGTGCTCACTTCAGCAAGAAGGGGAAGTGAATGAGTGCACACTTCAGCAAGAAGGGGAAGTGAATGAGTGCACACTTCAACAAGAAGGGAGAAGGGGAAGTGAAGGAGTGCACACTCCAGCAAGAAGGGGAAGTGAATGAGTGCACACTTCAGGGAGAAGGGGAAGTGAATGAGTACACATTTCAGCAAGAAGGGGAAGTGGATGAGTGCACACTCCAGGGAGAAGGGGAAGTGAATGAGTGCTCACTTCAGCAAGAAGGGGAAGTGAATGAGTGCACACTTCAGCAAGAAGGGGAAGTGAATGAGTGCACACTTCAACAAGAAGGGAGAAGGGGAAGTGAATGAGTGCACACTCCAGCAAGAAGGGGAAGTGAATGAGTGCACACTCCAGGGAGAAGGGGAAGTGAATGAGTGCACACTTCAGCAAGAAGGGGAAGTGGATGAGTGCACACTCCAGGAGAAGGGGAAGTGAATGAGTGCATCCTTCAGCAAGAAGGGAAGTGAGTGAGTGCACACTTCAGCCAGAAGGAAGTGAATGAGTGCACACTTCAGCAAGAAGGGGAAGTGAATGAGTGCACACTTCAGCAAGAAAGAATGAGTGCACACTTCAGCAAGAAGGGGAAGTGAATGAGTGCACACTCCAGGAGAAGGGGAAGTGAATGAGTGCTCACTTCAGCAAGAAGGGGAAGTGAATGAGTGCACACTTCAGCAAGAAGGGGGAAGTGAATGAGTGCACACTCAGCAAGAAGGAAGTGAATGTGTGCACACTCAGGGAGAAGGAAGTGAATGAGTGCACACTTCAGCAAGAAGGGGAAGTGGATGAGTGCACACTCCAGGAAGAAGGAAGTGTATGAGTGCTCACTTCAGCAAGAAGGGGAAGTGAATGAGTGCACAGTTCAGCAAGAAGGGGAAGTGAATGAGTGCACACTTCAGCAAGAAGGAAGTGAATGAGTGCACACTTCAGCAAGAAGGGGAAGTGAATGAGTGCACACCTCAGGAGAAGGGGAAGTGAATGAGTGCACACTCAGGAGTAGGGGAAGTGAATGAGTGCACACTTCAGGAGAAGGGGAAGTGAATGAGTGCACACTCCAGGGAGAAGGGGAAGTGAATGAGTACACACTTCAGGGAGTAGGGGAAGTGAATGAGTGCACACTTCAGGGAGAAGGGGAAGTGAATGAGTGCACAGTTCAGCAAGAAGGGGAAGTGAATGAGTGCACAGTTCAGCAAGAAGGGGAAGTGAATGAGTGCACACTTCAGGGAGAAGGGGAAGTGAATGAGTGCACACTCCAGGGAGAAGGGAAGTGAATGAGTGCACAGTTCAGCAAGAAGGAAGTGAATGAGTGCACACTTCAGGGAGTAGGGAAGTGAATGAGTGCACACTTCAGGGAGAAGGGGAAGTGGATGAGTGCACAGTTCAGTAAGAAGGGGAAGTGAATGAGTGCACAGTTCAGCAAGAAGGGGAAGTGAATGAGTGCACACTTCAGGGAGTAGGGGAAGTGAATGAGTGCACACTTCAGGGAGAAGGGGAAGTGAATGAGTGCACACTTCAGGGAGAAGGGGAAGTGAACAAGTGCAAACCCAGGAGAAGGAGAAGTGAATGAGTGCACACTCCAGGAGAAGGGGAAGTGAATGAGTGCACACTCCAGGAGAAGGAAGTGAATGAGTGCACCCTTCAGCAAGAAGGGGAAGTGAGTGAGTGCACACTTCAGCCAGAAGGGGAAGTGAATGAGTGCACACTTCAGCAAGAAGTGGAAGTGAATGAGTGCACACTCCAGGGAGAAGGGAAGTGAATGAGTGCACACTCCAGGAGAAGGGGAAGTGAATGAGTGCTCACTTCAGCAAGAAGGGGAAGTGAATGAGTGCACACTTCAGCAAGAAGGGGAAGTGAATGAGTGTACACTTCAGCAAGAAGGAAGTGAATGTGTGCACACTTCAGGGAGAAGGGGAAGTGAATGAGTGCACACTCCAGGGAGAAGGGGAAGTGAATGAGTGCACACCCAGGAGAAGGGAAGTGAATGAGTGCACACTTCAGCAAGAAGGGGAAGTGGATGAGTGCACACTCCAGGAAGAAGGGGAAGTGTATGAGTGCTCACTTCAGCAAGAAGGGGAAGTGAATGAGTGCACAGTTCAGCAAGAAGGGAAGTGAATGAGTGCACACTTCAGCAAGAAGGGAAGTGAATGAGTGCACAGTTCAGCAAGAAGGGGAAGTGAATGAGTGCACACTTCAGGAGAAGGGGAAGTGAATGAGTGCACACTCAGGGAGTAGGGAAGTGAATGAGTGCACACTTCAGGAGAAGGGGAAGTGAATGAGTGCACACTCCAGGAGAAGGGGGAAGTGAATGAGTACACACTTCAGGGAGTAGGGGAAGTGAATGAGTGCACACTTCAGGAGAAGAAGTGAATGAGTGCACAGTTCAGCAAGAAGGGGAAGTGAATGAGTGCACAGTTCAGCAAGAAGGGAAGTGAATGAGTGCACACTTCAGGGAGAAGGGGAAGTGAATGAGTGCACACTCCAGGGAGAAGGGGAAGTGAATGAGTGCACAGTTCAGCAAGAAGGGGAAGTGAATGAGTGCACACTTCAGGAGTAGGGAAGTGAATGAGTGCACACTTCAGGGAGAAGGGGAAGTGGATGAGTGCACAGTTCAGCAAGAAGGGGAAGTGAATGAGTGCACAGTTCAGCAAGAAGGGGAAGTGAATGAGTGCACACTTCAGGAGTAGGGGAAGTGAATGAGTGCACACTTCAGGGAGAAGGAAGTGAATGAGTGCACACTTCAGGGAGAAGGGGAAGTGAACGAGTGCAAACCCAGGGAGAAGGAGAAGTGAATGAGTGCACACTCCAGGGAGAAGGGGAAGTGAATGAGTGCACACTCCAGGAGAAGGGGAAGTGAATGAGTGCACACTTCAGCAAGAAGGGGAAGTGAATGAGTGCACACTCCAGGAGAAGGGGAAGTGAATGAGTGCACAGTTCAGCAAGAAGGGGAAGTGAATGAGTGCACACTTCAGGAGAAGGGGGAAGTGAATGAGTGCACACTTCAGGGAGAAGGGGAAGTGAATGAGTGCACACTCCAGGGAGAAGGGGAAGTGAATGAGTGCACACTCCAGGGAGAAGGGGAAGTGAATGAGTGCACACTTCAGGAAGAAGGGGAAGTGAATAAGTGCACACTCCAGGAGAAGGAAGTGAATGAGTGCACACTCCAGGAGAAGGGGAAGTGAATGAGTAAACACTCCAGGAGAAGGAAGTGAATGGGTGCAAGCTCCAGGAGAAGGAGAAGTGAATGAGTGCACACTCCAGGGAGAAGGGGAAGTGAGTGAGTGCACACTCCAGGGAGAAGGGGGAAGTGAATGAGTGCACACTCCAGGGAGAAGGGGAAGTGAATGAGTGCACACTCCAGGGAGAAGGGGAAGTGAATGAGTGCACACTTCAGCAAGAAGGGGAAGTGAATAAGCACACACTTCAGCAAGAAGGGGAAGTGAATGAGTGCACACTTCAGCAAGAAGGGAAGTGAACAAGTGCACACTCCAGGGAGAAGGGTAAGTGAATGAGTGCCCACTTCAGCAAGAAGGGGAAGTGAATGAGTGCACACCCAGGAGAAGGGGAAGTGAATGAGTGCACACTCAGGGAGAAGGGGAAGTGAATGAGTGCACACTCCAGGGAGAAGGGAAGTGAATGAGTGCCCACTTCAGCAAGAAGGGGAAGTGAATGAGTGCACACTCCAGGGAGAAGGGAAGTGAATGAGTGCACACTCCAGGAGAAGGGGAAGTGAATGAGTGCACACTCCAGCAAGAAGGGCAAGTGAATGAGTGCACACTTCAGGGAGTAGGGGAAGTGAATGAGTGCACACTTCAGGGAGAAGGGGAAGTGAACGAGTGCACACTTCAGGGAGAAGGGGAAATGAATGAGTGCACACTTCAGGAGAAGGGGAAGTGAACGAGCACACTTCAGGGAGAAGGGGAAGTGAATGAGTGCACACTCCAGGAGAAGGGGAAGTGAATGAGTGCACACCCAGGAGAAGGGGAAGTGAATGAGTGCACACTTCAGCAAGAAGGGGAAGTGAATGAGTGCACACTCCAGGGAGAAGGGGAAGTGAATGAGTGCACACTCCAGGGAGAAGGGGAAGTGAATGAGTGCACAATTCAACAAGAAGGGGAAGTGAATGAGTGCACACTTCAGCAAGAAGGGGAAGTCAGTAAGTGCACACTTCAGCAAGAAGGGGAAGTGAATGAGTGCACACTCCAGGGAGAAGGGGAAGTGAATGAGTGCACAGTTCAGCAAGAAGGGGAAGTGAATGAGTGCACACTTCAGCAAGAAGGGGAAGTGAATGAGTGCACAGTTCAGCAAGAAGGGGAAGTGAATGAGTGCACACTTCAGGGAGAAGGGGAAGTGAATGAGTGCACACTTCAGGGAGTAGGGGAAGTGAATGAGTGCACACTGCAGGGAGAAGGGTAAGTGAATGAGTGCACACCCAGGAGAAGGAAGTGAATGAGTACACACTTCAGGGAGTAGGGGAAGTGAATGAGTGCACACTCAGGAGAAGGGAAGTGAATGAGTGCACAGTTCAGCAAGAAGGGGAAGTGAATGAGTGCACACTTCAGCAAGAAGGGGAAGTGAATGTGTGAACACTCAGGAGAAGGGAAGTGAATGAGTGCATACTCCAGGAGAAGGGGAAGAATGAGTGCACACTTCAGCCAGAAGGAAGTGAATGAGTGCACACTTCAGCAAGAAGGGGAAGTGAATGAGTGCACACTTCATGGAGAAGGGGAAGTGAACAAGTGCACACTTCAGGGAGAAGGGGAAGTGAATGAGTGCACACTTCAGGAGAAGGGGAAGTGAGTGAGTGCACACTCCAGGGAGAAGGGGAAGTGAATGAGTGCACACTCCTGGGAGAAGGGGAAGTGAATGAGTGCACACTCCAGGAGAAGGGGAAGTGAATGAGTGCACACTTCAGCAAGAAGGGGAAGTGAATGAGTGCACACTCCAGGGAGAAGGGGAAGTGAATGAGTGCACACTTCAGCAAGAAGGGGAAGTGAATGAGTGCACACTTCAGGTAGAAGGGAAGTGAATGAGTGCACACTTCAGCAAGAAGGGGAAGTGAACAAGTGCACACTTAAGGGAGAAGGGGAAGTAAATGAGTGCACACTTCAGGGAGAAGGAGAAGTGAATGAGTGCACACTCCAGGGAGAAGGGGAAGTGAGTGAGTGCACACTCCAGTGAGAAGGGGAAGTGAATGAGTGCACACTCCAGTTAAAGAAGGGGAAGTGAATGAGTGCACACACTCAGGGAGTAGGGGAAGTGAATGAGTGCACACTTCAGGGAGAAGGGGAAGTGAACGAGTGCACACTTCAGGGAGAAGGGGAAATGAACGAGTGCACACTTCAGGGAGAAGGAAGTGAAGGAGTGCACACTTCAGGGAGAAGGGGAAGTGAACGAGTGCACACTTCAGGGAGAAGGGGAAGTGAATGAGTGCACACTTCAGGGAGAAGGGGAAGTGAATGAGTGCACACTTCAGGGAGAAGGGGAAGTGAATGAGTGCACACTCCAGGAGAAGGGGGAAGTGAATGAGTGCACACTCCAGGGAGAAGGGAAGTGAATGAGTGCACACTCCAGGGAGAAGGGGAATTGAATGAGTGCACAATTCAGCAAGAAGGGGAAGTGAATGAGTGCACACTTCAGGGAGAAGGGGAAGTGAAGGAGTGCACACTTCAGGAGAAGGGGAAGTGAATGAGTGCACACTCCAGGGAGAAGGGGAAGTGAATGAGTGCACACTCCTGGGAGAAGGGAAGTGAATGAGTGCACACTCCAGGAGAAGAGGGGAAGTGAATGAGTGCACACTTCAGCAAGAAGGAAGTGAATGAGTGCACACTCCAGGGAGAAGGGGAAGTGAATGAGTGCACACTTCAGCAAGAAGGGGAAGTGAATGAGTGCACACTTCAGGTAGAAGGGGAAGTGAATGAGTGCACACTTCAGCAAGAAGGGGAAGTGAATGAGTGCACACTTAAGGGAGAAGGGGAAGTAAATGAGTGCACACTTCAGGGAGAAGGAGAAGTGAATGAGTGCACACCCAGGAGAAGGGGAAGTGAGTGAGTGCACACTCCAGTGAGAAGGGGAAGTGAATGAGTGCACACTCCAGCAAGAAGGGGAAGTGAATGAGTGCACACTTCAGGGAGTAGGGGAAGTGAATGAGTGCACACTTCAGGGAGAAGGGGAAGTGAATGAGTGCACACTTCAGGGAGAAGGGGAAATGAAAGCACACTTCAGGGAGAAGGGAAGTGAAGGAGTGCACACTTCAGGGAGAAGGGGAAGTGAACGAGTGCACACTTCAGGGAGAAGGGGAAGTGAATGAGTGCACACTCAGGAGAAGGGGAAGAATGAGTGCACACTCCAGGGAGAAGGGAAGTGAATGAGTGCACACTCCAGGGAGAAGGGGAAGTGAATGAGACTCCAGGAGAAGGGGAAGTGAATGAGTGCACACTCCAGGGAGAAGGGGAAGTGAATGAGTGCACACCCAGCAAGAAGGGGAAGTGAATGAGTGCACACTTCCAGCAAGAAGGGGAAGTCAGTGCACACTTCCAGCAAGAAGGGGAAGTGAATGAGTGCACACTCCAGGAGAAGGGGAAGTGAATGAGTGCTCACTTCAGCAAGAGGGGAAGTGAATGAGTGCACACTTCAGCAAGAAGGGAAGTGAATGAGTGCACACTTCAGCAAGAAGGGAGAAGGAAGTGAATGAGTGCACACTCCAGCAAGAAGGGAAGTGAATGAGCACACTCCAGGGAGAAGGGGAAGTGAATGAGTGCACACTCAGGGAGAAGGGTAAGTGAATGAGTGCCCACTTCAGCAAGAAGGGGAAGTGAATGAGTGCACACTCCAGGAGAAGGGGAAGTGAATGAGTGCACACTTCAGGGAGAAGGGGAAGTGAATGAGTGCACACTCCAGGGAGAAGGGAAGTGAATGAGTGCCCACTTCAGCAAGAAGGGGAAGTGAATGAGTGCACACCCAGGGAGAAGGGGAAGTGAATGAGTGCACACTCCAGGGAGAAGGGGAAGTGAATGAGTGCACACTCCAGCAAGAAGGGCAAGTGAATGAGTGCACACTTCAGGGAGTAGGGGAAGTGAATGAGTGCACACTTCAGGGAGAAGGGGAAGTGAACGAGTGCACACTTCAGGGAGAAGGGGAAATGAATGAGTGCACACTTCAGGGAGAAGGGGAAGTGAACGAGTGCACACTTCAGGGAGAAGGGGAAGTGAATGAGTGCACACTCCAGGGAGAAGGGGAAGTGAATGAGTGCACACTCCAGGGAGAAGGGGAAGTGAATGAGTGCACACTTCAGCAAGAAGGGGAAGTGAATGAGTGCACACTCCAGGGAGAAGGGGAAGTGAATGAGTGCACACTCCAGGAGAAGGGGAAGTGAATGAGTGCACAATTCAACAAGAAGGGGAAGTGAATGAGTGCACACTTCAGCAAGAAGGGGAAGTCAGTAAGTGCACACTTCAGCAAGAAGGGGAAGTGAATGAGTGCACACTCCAGGGAGAAGGGGAAGTGAATGAGTGCACAGTTCAGCAAGAAGGGGAAGTGAATGAGTGCACACTTCAGCAAGAAGGGGAAGTGAATGAGTGCACAGTTCAGCAAGAAGGGGAAGTGAATGAGTGCACACTTCAGGGAGAAGGGGAAGTGAATGAGTGCACACTTCAGGAGTAGGGGAAGTGAATGAGTGCACACTGCAGGAGAAGGGTAAGTGAATGAGTGCACACTCCAGGGAGAAGGGGAAGTGAATGAGTACACACTTCAGGGAGTAGGGGAAGTGAATGAGTGCACACTTCAGGGAGAAGGGGAAGTGAATGAGTGCACAGTTCAGCAAGAAGGGGAAGTGAATGAGTGCACACTTCAGCAAGAAGGGGAAGTGAATGTGTGAACACTTCAGGGAGAAGGGGAAGTGAATGAGTGCACACCCAGGAGAAGGGGAAGTGAATGAGTGCACACTCCAGCCAGAAGGGGAAGTGAATGAGTGCACACTTCAGCAAGAAGGGGAAGTGAATGAGTGCACACTTCATGGAGAAGGAAGTGAATGAGTGCACACTTCAGGAGAAGGGGAAGTGAATGAGTGCACACTTCAGGAGAAGGGGAAGTGAGTGAGTGCACACTCCAGGGAGAAGGGGAAGTGAATGAGTGCACACTCCCTGGGAGAAGGGGAAGTGAATGAGTGCACACTCCAGGAGAAGGGGAAGTGAATGAGTGCACACTTCAGCAAGAAGGGGAAGTGAATGAGTGCACACCCAGGAGAAGGGGAAGTGAATGAGTGCACACTTCAGCAAGAAGGAAGTGAATGAGTGCACACTTCAGGTAGAAGGGGAAGTGAATGAGTGCACACTTCAGCAAGAAGGGTAAGTGAACAAGTGCACACTTCAGGAGAAGGGGAAGTAAATGAGTGCACACTTCAGGGAGAAGGAGAAGTGAATGAGTGCACACTCCAGGGAGAAGGGGAAGTGAGTGAGTGCACACTCCAGTGAGAAGGGGAAGTGAATGAGTGCACACTCCAGCAAGAAGGGAAGTGAATGAGTGCACACTTCAGGGAGTAGGGGAAGTGAATGAGTGCACACTTCAGGAGAAGGGGAAGTGAACGAGTGCACACTTCAGGGAGAAGGGGAAATGAATGAGTGCACACTTCAGGGAGAAGGGGAAGTGAAGGAGTGCACACTTCAGGGAGAAGGGGAAGTGAATGAGTGCACACTTCCAGGGAGAAGGGGAAGTGAATGAGTGCACACTTCAGGGAGAAGGGGAAGTGAATGAGCACACTTCAGGGAGAAGGGGAAGTGAATGAGTGCACACCCAGGAGAAGGGGAAGTGAATGAGTGCACACTCCAGGAGAAGGGGAAGTGAATGAGTGCACACTCCAGGGAGAAGGGGAATTGAATGAGTGATTCAGCAAGAAGGGGAAGTGAATGAGTGCACACTTCAGGAGAAGGGGAAGTGAAGGAGTGCACACTTCAGGGAGAAGGGGAAGTGAATGAGTGCACACTCAGGAGAAGGGGAAGTGAATGAGTGCACACTTGGGAGAAGGGGAAGTGAATGAGTGCACACTCCAGGAGAAGGGGAAGTGAATGAGTGCACACTTCAGCAAGAAGGGGAAGTGAATGAGTGCACACTCCAGGGAGAAGGGGAAGTGAATGAGTGCACACTTCAGCAAGAAGGGGAAGTGAATGAGTGCACACTTCAGGAGAAGGGGAAGTGAATGAGTGCACACATCAGGGAGAAGGGGAAGTGAACAAGTGCACACTTAAGGAGAAGGGGAAGTAAATGAGTGCACACTTCAGGGAGAAGGAGAAGTGAATGAGTGCACACTCCAGGAGAAGGGGAAGTGAATGAGTGCACACTCCAGTGAGAAGGGGAAGTGAATGAGTGCACACTCCAGCAAGAAGGGGAAGTGAATGAGTGCACACTTCAGGGAGTAGGGAAGTGAATGAGTGCACACTTCAGGGAGAAGGGGAAGTGAACGAGTGCACACTTCAGGGAGAAGGGGAAATGAATGAGTGCACACTTCAGGGAGAAGGAAGTGAAGGAGTGCACACTTCAGGAGAAGGGGAAGTGAACGAGTGCACACTTCAGGAGAAGGGGAAGTGAATGAGTGCACACTTCAGGGAGAAGGGGAAGTGAATGAGTGCACACTTCAGGAGAAGGGGAAGTGAATGAGTGCACACCCAGGGAGAAGGGGAAGTGAATGAGTGCACACTCCAGGGAGAAGGGGAAGTGAATGAGTGCACACTCCAGGGAGAAGGGGAATTGAATGAGTGCACAATTCAGCAAGAAGGGGAAGTGAATGAGTGCACACTTCAGCAAGAAGGGGAAGTCAGTAAGTGCACACTTCAGCAAGAAGGGGAAGTGAATGAGTGCACACTCCAGGGAGAAGGGGAAGTGAATGAGTGCTCACTTCAGCAAGGAGGGGAAGTGAATGAGTGCACACTTCAGCAAGAAGGGGAAGTGAATGAGTGCACACTTCAGCAAGAAGGGAGAAGGGGAAGTGAATGAGTGCACACTCCAGCAAGAAGGGGAAGTGAATGAGTGCACACTCCAGGGAGAAGGGGAAGTGAATGAGTGCACACTTCAGCAAGAAGGGGAAGTGCATGAGTGCACACTCCAGGAGAAGGGGAAGTGAATGAGTGCTCACTTCAGCAAGAAGGGGAAGTGAATGAGTGCACACTTCAGCAAGAAGGGGGAGTGAATGAGTGCACACCCAGGGAGAAGGGGAAGTGAATGAGTGCACACTTCAGCCAGAAGGGGAAGTGAATGAGTGCACACTCCAGGAGAAGGAAGTCAACGAGTGCACACTTCAGGAGAAGGGGAAGTGAATGAGTGCACACTTCAGCAAGAAGGGGAAGTGAATGTGTGCACACTTCAGGGAGAAGGGGAAGTGAATGAGTGCACACTCCAGGAGAAGGAAGTGAATGAGTGCACACTCCAGGGAGAAGGGGAAGTGAATGAGTGCACACTTCAGCGAGAAGGGGAAGTGAATGAGTGCACACTTCAGCAAGAAGGGGGAAGTGAGTGAGTGCACACTTGAGTGCACACTTCAGCGAGAAGGGGAAGTGAATGATGCACCCTTCAGCAAGAAGGGGAAGTGAGTGAGTGCACACTTCAGCCAGAAGGGGAAGTGAATGAGTGCACACTTCAGCAAGAAGTGGAAGTGAATGAGTGCACACTTCAGCAAGAAGGGGAAGTGAATGAGTGCACACTTCAGCAAGAAGGGGAAGTGAATGTGTGAACACTTCAGGGAGAAGGGGAAGTGAATGAGTGCATACTCCAGGGAGAAGGGGAAGTGAATGAGTGCACACTCCAGGGAGAAGGGGAAGTGAATGAGTACACACTCCAGGGAGAAGGGGAAGTGAATGAGTGCAAACTCCAGGGAGAAGGAGAAGTGAATGAGTGCACACTTCAGGGAGAAGGGGAAGTGAATGAGTGCACACTCCAGGGAGAAGGGGAAGTGAATGAGTGCACACTTCAGCAAGAAGGGGAAGTGAATGAGGGCACACTCCAGGGAGAAGGGGAAGTGAATGAGTGCACACTTCAGCAAGAAGGGGAAGTGAATAAGTGCACACTTCAGCAAGAAGGGGAAGTGAATGAGTGCACACTTCAGCAAGAAGGGGAAGTGAGTGAGTAACACTTCAGCCAGAAGGGGAAGTGAATGAGTGCACACTTCAGCAAGAAGGGGAAGTGAATGAGTGCACACTTCATGGAGAAGGAAGTGAACAAGTGCACACTTCATGGAGAAGGGAAGTGAATGAGTGCACACTCAGGGAGAAGGGGAAGTGAGTGAGTGCACACTCCAGGAGAAGGGGAAGTGAATGAGTGCACACTCCTGGGAGAAGGGGAAGTGAATGAGTGCACACTCCAGGGAGAAGGGGAAGTGAATGAGTGCACACTTCAGCAAGAAGGGGAAGTGAATGAGTGCACACTCCAGGAGAAGGGGAAGTGAATGAGTGCACACTTCAGCAAGAAGGGGAAGTGAATGAGTGCACACTTCAGGAGAAGGGGAAGTGAATGAGTGCACACTCCTGGGAGAAGGGGAAGTGAGTGAGTGCACACTCCAGGGAGAAGGGGAAGTGAATGAGTGCACACTTCAGGTAGAAGGGGAAGTGAATGAGTGCACACTTCAGCAAGAAGGGTAAGTGAACAAGTGCACACTTAAGGAGAAGGGGAAGTAAATGAGTGCACACTTCAGGGAGAAGGAGAAGTGAATGAGTGCACACTCCAGGGAGAAGGGGAAGTGAGTGAGTGCACACTCCAGGAGAAGGGAAGTGAATGAGTGCACACTCCAGGGAGAACGGGAAGTGAGTGAGTGCACACTCCAGGGAGAAGGGGAAGTGAATGAGTGCACACTCCAGGGAGAAGGGGAAGTGAATGAGTGCACACTCCAGGGAGAACGGGAAGTGAGTGAGTGCACACTCCAGGAGAAGGGGAAGTGAGTGAGTGCACACTTCAGGGAGAAGGGGAAGTGAATGAGTGCACACTCCAGGAGAAGGGGAAGTGAATGAGTGCACACTCCAGGGAGAAGGGAAGTGAATGAGTGCACACTCCAGGAGAAGGGGAAGTGAGGAGTGCACACTTCAGGGAGAAGGGGAAGTGAATGAGTGCACACTTCAGGAGAAGGGGAAGTGATGAGTGCACACCCAGGAGAAGGGGAAGTGAATGAGTGCACACTTCAGGAGAAGGGAAGTGAATGAGTGCACACTCCAGGAGAACGGGAAGTGAATGAGTGCACACTCCAGGGAGAAGGGGAAGTGAATGAGTGCACACTCCAGGAGAAGGGGAAGTGAATGAGTGCACACTTCAGGAGAAGGGGAAGTGAATGAGTGCACACTCCAGGGAGAAGGGGAAGTGAATGAGTGCACACTCCAGGGAGAAGGGGAAGTGAATGAGTGCACACTCCAGGGAGAAGGAGAAGTGAATGAGTGCACACTTCAGGGAGAAGGGGAAGTGAATGAGTGCACACTCCAGGAGAAGGGGAAGTGAATGAGTACACACCCAGGAGAAGGGGAGTGAATGAGTGCAACCCAGGAGAAGGAGAAGTGAATGAGTGCACACTTCAGGAGAAGGGGAAGTGAATGAGTGCACACTCCAGGGAGAAGGGGAAGTGAATGAGTGCACACTTCAGCAAGAAGGGGAAGTGAATGAGTGCACACCCAGGAGAAGGGGAAGTGAATGAGTGCACACTTCAGCAAGAAGGGGAAGTGAATGAGTGCACACTTCAGCAAGAAGGGGAAGTGAATGAGTGCACACTTCAGCAAGAAGTGGAAGTGAATGAGTGCACACCCAGGGAGAAGGGGAAGTGAATGAGTGCACACTTCATGGAGAAGGGGAAGTGAATGAGTGCACACTTCAGCAAGAAGGGGAAGTGAATGAGTGCACACTTCAGCAAGAAGGGGAAGTGAATGAGTGCACACTTCAGCAAGAAGGGGAAGTGAATGAGTGCACACTTCAGGGAGAAGGGGAAGTGAACGAGTGCACACTTCAGGAGAAGGGGAAGTGAGTGAGTACACACCCAGGAGAAGGGGAAGTGAATGAGTGCACACTCCAGGGAGAAGGGAAGTGAATGAGTACACACCCAGGGAGAAGGGGAAGTGAATGAGTGCACACTCCAGGGAGAAGGGGAAGTGAATGAGTGCACACTTCAGCAAGAAGGGGAAGTGAATGAGTGCACACCCAGGAGAAGGGGAAGTGAATGAGTGCACAGTTCAGCAAGAAGGGGAAGTGAATGAGTGCACACTTCAGGGAGAAGGGGAAGTGAATGAGTGCACACTTCAAGGAGAAGGGGAAGTGAATGAGTGCACACTCAGGGAGAAGGGGAAGAATGAGTGCACAGTTCAGCAAGAAGGGGAAGTGAATGAGTGCACAGTTCAGCAAGAAGGGGAAGTGAATGAGTGCACACTTCAGGGAGAAGGGGAAGTGAATGAGTGCACACTCCAGGGAGAAGGGGAAGTGAATGAGTGCACAGTTCAGCAAGAAGGGGAAGTGAATGAGTGCACACTCAGGGAGTAGGGAAGTGAATGAGTGCACACTCCAAGGAGAAGGGGAAGTGGATGAGTGCACAGTTCAGCAAGAAGGGGAAGTGAATGAGTGCACAGTTCAGCAAGAAGGGGAAGTGAATGAGTGCACACTTCAGGGAGTAGGGGAAGTGAATGAGTGCACACTTCAGGGAGAAGGGAAGTGAATGAGTGCACACTTCAGGGAGAAGGGGAAGTGAACGAGTGCAAACCCAGGAGAAGGAGAAGTGAATGAGTGCACACCCAGGGAGAAGGGGAAGTGAATGAGTGCACACTCCAGGAGAAGGGGAAGTGAATGAGTGCACACTTCAGCAAGAAGGGGAAGTGAATGAGTGCACACTCCAGGGAGAAGGGGAAGTGAATGAGTGCACAGTTCAGCAAGAAGGGGAAGTGAATGAGTGCACACTTCAGGGAGAAGGGGAAGTGAATGAGTGCACACTTCAGGAGAAGGGGAAGTGAATGAGTGCACACTCCAGGGAGAAGGGGAAGTGAATGAGTGCACACTCCAGGAGAAGGGGAAGTGAATGAGTGCACACTTCAGGAAGAAGGGGAAGTGAATAAGTGCACACTCCAGGAGAAGGGGAAGTGAATGAGTGCACACTCCAGGAGAAGGGGAAGTGAATGAGTGCAAGCTCCAGGAGAAGGAGAAGTGAATGAGTGCACACTCCAGGGAGAAGGGGAAGTGAGTGAGTGCACACTCCAGGGAGAAGGGGAAGTGAATGAGTGCACACCCAGGGAGAAGGGGGAAGTGAATGAGTGCACACTCCAGGGAGAAGGAAGTGAATGAGTGCACACTTCAGCAAGAAGGGGAAGTGAATACACACACTTCAGCAAGAAGGGGAAGTGAATGAGTGCACACTTCAGCAAGAAGGAAGTGAACAAGTGCACACTCCAGGAGAAGGGTAAGTGAATGAGTGCCCACTTCAGCAAGAAGGGGAAGTGAATGAGTGCACACTCCAGGAGAAGGGGAAGTGAATGAGTGCACACTTCAGGGAGAAGGGGAAGTGAATGAGTGCACACTCCAGGGAGAAGGGGAAGTGAATGAGTGCCCACTTCAGCAAGAAGGGCAAGTGAATGAGTGCACACTCCAGGAGAAGGGGAAGGAATGAGTGCACACTCCAGGGAGAAGGGGAAGTGAATGAGTGCACACTTCAGCAAGAAGGGGAAGTGAATGAGTGCACACTCCAGGAGAAGGAAGTGAATGAGTGCACACTCCAGGAGAAGGGGAAGGAATGAGTGCACAATTCAACAAGAAGGGGAAGTGAATGAGTGCACACTTCAGCAAGAAGGGGAAGTCAGTAAGTGCACACTTCAGCAAGAAGGGAAGTGAATGAGTGCACACTCCAGGGAGAAGGGGAAGTGAATGAGTGCACAGTTCAGCAAGAAGGGAAGTGAATGAGTGCACACTTCAGCAAGAAGGGGAAGTGAATGAGTGCACAGTTCAGCAAGAAGGGGAAGTGAATGAGTGCACACTTCAGGGAGAAGGGGAAGTGAATGAGTGCACACTTCAGGGAGTAGGGGAAGTGAATGAGTGCACACTTCAGGAGAAGGGTAAGTGAATGAGTGCACACTCCAGGAGAAGGGGAAGTGAATGAGTACACACTTCAGGGAGTAGGGAAGTGAATGAGTGCACAAATCAGGGAGAAGGGAAGTGAATGAGTGCACAGTTCAGCAAGAAGGGGAAGTGAATGAGTGCACACTTCAGCAAGAAGGGGAAGTGAATGTGTGAACACTTCAGGGAGAAGGGGAAGTGAATGAGTGCATACTCCAGGAGAAGGGGAAGTGAATGAGTGCACACTTCAGCCAGAAGGGGAAGTGAATGAGTGCACACTTCAGCAAGAAGGGGAAGTGAATGAGTGCACACTTCATGGAGAAGGGGAAGTGAACAAGCACACTTCAGGGAGAAGGGGAAGTGAATGAGTGCACACTTCAGGAGAAGGGGAAGTGAGTGAGTGCACACTCCAGGAGAAGGGGAAGTGAATGAGTGCACACCTGGGAGAAGGGGAAGTGAATGAGTGCACACTCCAGGAGAAGGGGAAGTGAATGAGTGCACACTTCAGCAAGAAGGGGAAGTGAATGAGTGCACACTCCAGGGAGAAGGGGAAGTGAATGAGTGCACACTTCAGCAAGAAGGAAGTGAATGAGTGTACACTTCAGGTAGAAGGGGAAGTGAATGAGTGCACACTTCAGCAAGAAGGGTAAGTGAACAAGTGCACACTTAAGGGAGAAGGGGAAGTAAATGAGTGCACACTTCAGGGAGAAGGAGAAGTGAATGAGTGCACACTCCAGGAGAAGGGGAAGTGAGTGAGTGCACACTCCAGTGAGAAGGAGAAGTGAATGAGTGCACACTCCAGCAAGAAGGGGAAGTGAATGAGTGCACACTTCAGGGAGTAGGGAAGTGAATGAGTGCACACTTCAGGGAGAAGGGGGAAGTGAACGAGTGCACACTTCAGGAGAAGGGGAAATGAACGAGTGCACACTTCAGGGAGAAGGGGAAGTGAAGGAGTGCACACTCAGGGAGAAGGGGAAGTGAACGAGTGCACACTTCAGGGAGAAGGGGAAGTGAATGAGTGCACACTTCAGGGAGAAGGGGAAGTGAATGAGTGCACACTTCAGGGAGAAGGGGAAGTGAATGAGTGCACACTCCAGGGAGAAGGGGAAGTGAATGAGTGCACACTCCAGGGAGAAGGGGAAGTGAATGAGTGCACACTCCAGGAGAAGGGGAATTGAATGAGTGCACAATTCAGCAAGAAGGGGAAGTGAATGAGTGCACACTTCAGCAAGAAGGGGAAGTCAGTAAGTGCACACTTCAGCAAGAAGGGGAAGTGAATGAGTGCACACTCCAGGGAGAAGGGGAAGTGAATGAGTGCTCACTTCAGCAAGGAGGGGGAAGTGAATGAGTGCACACTTCAGCAAGAAGGGGAAGTGAATGAGTGCACACTTCAGCAAGAAGGGAGAAGGGGAGGAATGAGTGCACACTCCAGCAAGAAGGGGAAGTGAATGAGTGCACACCCAGGAGAAGGGGAAGTGAATGAGTGCACACTCTAGCAAGAAGGGGAAGTGCATGAGTGCACCCTCCAGGGAGAAGGGGAAGTGAATGAGTGCTCACTCAGCAAGAAGGGGAAGTGAATGAGTGCACACTTCAGCAAGAAGGGGAGTGAATGAGTGCACACCCAGGGAGAAGGAAGTGAATGAGTGCACACTCAGCCAGAAGGGGAAGTGAATGAGTGCACACTCCAGGGAGAAGGGGAAGTCAACGAGTGCACACTTCAGGGAGAAGGGGAAGTGAACGAGTGCACACTTCAGCAAGAAGGGGAAGTGAATGTGTGCACACTTCAGGGAGAAGGGGAAGCGAATGAGTGCACACTCCAGGGAGAAGGGGAAGTGAATGAGTGCACACTCCAGGGAGAAGGGGAAGTGAATGAGTGCACACTTCAGCGAGAAGGGGAAGTGAATGAGTGCACACTTCAGCCAGAAGGGGAAGTGAATGAGTGCACACTTCAGCAAGAAGGGGAAGTGAGTGAGTGCACACTTCAGCCAGAAGGGGAAGTGAATGAGTGCACACTTCAGCGAGAAGGGGAAGTGAATGAGTGCACCCTTCAGCAAGAAGGGGAAGTGAGTGAGTGCACACTTCAGCCAGAAGGGGAAGTGAATGAGTGCACACTTCAGCAAGAAGTGGAAGTGAATGAGTGCACACTTCAGCAAGAAGGGGAAGTGAATGAGTGCACACTTCAGCAAGAAGGGGAAGTGAATGTGTGAACACTTCAGGGAGAAGGGGAAGTGAATGAGTGCATACTCCAGGGAGAAGGGGAAGTGAATGAGTGCACACTCCAGGGAGAAGGGGAAGTGAATGAGTACACACTCCAGGGAGAAGGGGAAGTGAATGAGTGCAAACTCCAGGGAGAAGGAGAAGTGAATGAGTGCACACTTCAGGGAGAAGGGGAAGTGAATGAGTGCACACTCCAGGGAGAAGGGGAAGTGAATGAGTGCACACTTCAGCAAGAAGGGGAAGTGAATGAGTGCACACTCCAGGGAGAAGGGGAAGTGAATGAGTGCACACTTCAGCAAGAAGGGGAAGTGAATAAGTGCACACTTCAGCAAGAAGGGGAAGTGAATGAGTGCACACTTCAGCAAGAAGGGGAAGTGAGTGAGTGCACACTTCAGCCAGAAGGGGAAGTGAATGAGTGCACACTTCAGCAAGAAGGGGAAGTGAATGAGTGCACACTTCATGGAGAAGGGGAAGTGAACAAGTGCACACTCATGGAGAAGGGGAAGTGAATGAGTGCACACTTCAGGGAGAAGGGGAAGTGAGTGAGTGCACACTCCAGGAGAAGGGGAAGTGAATGAGTGCACACTCCTGGGAGAAGGGGAAGTGAATGAGTGCACACTCCAGGGAGAATGGGAAGTGAATGAGTGCACACTTCAGCAAGAAGGGGAAGTGAATGAGTGCACACTCCAGGGAGAAGGGGAAGTGAATGAGTGCACACTTCAGCAAGAAGGGGAAGTGAATGAGTGCACACTTCAGGGAGAAGGGGAAGTGAATGAGTGCACACTCCTGGGAGAAGGGGAAGTGAATGAGTGCACACTCCAGGGAGAAGGGGAAGTGAATGAGTGCACACTCCAGGTAGAAGGGGAAGTGAGTGAGTGCACACTTCAGCCAGAAGGGGAAGTGAATGAGTGCACACTTCAGCAAGAAGGGGAAGTGAATGAGTGCACACTTCATGGAGAAGGAAGTGAACAAGTGCACACTTCAGGAGAAGGAAGTGAATGAGTGCACACTTCAGGGAGAAGGGGAAGTGAGTGAGTGCACACCCAGGAGAAGGGGAAGTGAATGAGTGCACACTCCTGGGAGAAGGGGAAGTGAATGAGTGCACACTTCAGCAAGAAGGGGAAGTGAATGAGTGTACACTCCAGGAGAAGGAAGTGAATGAGTGCACACTTCAGCAAGAAGGGGAAGTGAGTGAGTGCATACCCAGGGAGAAGGGAAGTGAATGAGTGCACACTTCAGCAAGAAGGGGAAGTGAATATGCACACTCAGCAAGAAGGATTGAATGAGTGCACTCAGCAAGAAGGAAGTGAATGAGTGCACACCTCAGCAAGAAGGAAGTGAACAAGTGCACACTTAAGGAGAAGGGGAAGTGAATGAGTGCACACTTCAGGGAGAAGGAGAAGGAATGAGTGCACACTCCAGGAGAACGGGAAGTGAGTGAGTGCACACTCCAGGGAGAAGGGGAAGTGAATGAGTGCACACTTCCAGGAGAAGGGGAAGTGAATGAGTGCACACTTCAGCAAGAAGGGGAAGTGAACAAGTGCACACTTAAGGAGAAGGGGAAGTGAATGAGTGCACACTTCAGGGAGAAGGAGAAGTTTAATGAGTGCACACTCCAGGGAGAACGGGAAGTGAGTGAGTGCACACTCCAGGAGAAGGGGAAGTGAATGAGTGCACACTCCAGGGAGAAGGGGAAGTGAATGAGTGCACACTTCAGGGAGAAGGGAAGTGAATGAGTGCACACTCCAGGGAGAAGGGGAAGTGAATGAGTGCACACTCCAGGAGAAGGGGAAGTGAATGAGTGCACACTCCAGGGAGAAGGAGAAGTGAATGAGTGCACACTTCAGGAGAATTGGAAGTGAATGAGTGCACACTCCAGGGAGAAGGGGAAGTGAATGAGTACACACTCCAGGAGAAGGGGAAGTGAATGAGTGCAAACTCCAGGGAAAGGAGAAGTGAATGAGTGCACACTTCAGGGAGAAGGGGAAGTGAATGAGTGCAACACTCCAGGAGAAGGGGAAGTGAATTATGCACACTCAGCAAGAAGGAAGTGAATGAGTGCACACTCCAGGGAGAAGGGGAAGTGAATGAGTGCACACTTCAGCAAGAAGGGGAAGTGAATGAGTGCACACTTCAGCAAGAAGGGGAAGTGAATGAGTGCACACTTCAGCATGAAGTGGAAGTGAATGAGTGCACACCCAGTGGAGAAGGAAGTGAATGAGCGCACACTTCATGGAGAAGGAAGTGAATGAGTGCACACTTCCAGCTAAAGAAGGGGAAGTGAATGAGTGCACACTTCAGCAAGAAGGGGAAGTGAATGAGTGCACACTTCAGCAAGAAGGGGAAGTGAACGAGTGCACACTTCAGGGGAGAAGGGGAAGTGAACGAGTGCACATCCAGGGAGAAGGGGAAGTGAGTGAGTACACACTCCAGGGAGAAGTGAAGTGAATGAGTGCACACCCAGGGAGAAGGGGAAGTGAGTGAGTACACACTCCAGGGGAGAAGGGGAAGTGAATGAGTGCACACTCCAGGGAGAAGGGGAAGTGAGTGAGTACACACTCCAGGAGAAGGGGAAGTGAATGAGTGCACACTCCAGGGAGAAGGGGAAGTGAATGAGTGCACACTCCAGGGAGAAGGGGAAGTGAATGAGTGCACACTCCAGGGAGAAGGAGAAGTGAATGAGTGCACACTTCAGGGAGAAGGGGAAGTGAATGAGTGCACACCCAGGAGAAGGGGAAGTGAATGAGTACACACACTCCAGGGAGAAGGGGAAGTGAATGAGTGCAAACTCCAGGAGAAGGAGAAGTGAATGAGCACACTTCAGGGAGAAGGGGGAAGTGAATGAGTGCACACTCCAGGAGAAGGGGAAGTGAATTAGCACACTCAGCAAGAAGGGGAAGTGAATGAGTGCACACTCCAGGGAGAAGGGGAAGTAGAATGAGTGCACACTTCAGCAAGAAGGGGAAGTGAATGAGTGCACACTTCAGCAAGAAGGGGAAGTGACGTGAGTGCACACTTCACAAGAAGTGGAGTGAATGGAGTGCACACTCCAGGAGAAGGAAGTGAATGAGTGCACACTTCATGGAGAAGGGGAAGTGAATGAGGCACACTTCAGCAAGAAGGAAGTGAATGAGTGCACACTTCAGCAAGAAGGGAAGTGAATGAGGTACACTTCAGTAAGAAGGGGAAGTGAACTAAGTGCACACTTCAGGCAGAAGGGGGAAGTGAACGAGTGCACACTCCAGGGAGAAGGGGAAGGAATGAGTGCACACTCCAGGAGAAGGAAGTGAGTGAGTACACACTCCAGGAGAAGGGGAAGTGAATGAGTGCACACTCCAGGAGAAGGGGAAGTGAGTGAGTACACACCAGGAGAAGGAAGAATGAGTGCACACTCCAGGGAGAAGGAAGTGAATGAGTGCACACCCAGAGAAGGGGAAGTGAATGAGTGCACACCCAGGAGAAGGAGAAGTGAATGAGTGCACACTCAGGAGAAGGGGAAGTGAATGAGTGCACACTCCAGGAGAAGGGGAAGTGAATGAGTACACACCCAGGGAGAAGGGGAAGTGAATGAGTGCAAACTCCAGGGAGAAGGAGAAGTGAATGAGTGCACACTTCAGGAGAAGGGGAAGTGAATGAGTGCACACCCAGGGAGAAGGGGAAGTGATTAGTGCACACTTCAGCAAGAAGGGGAAGTGAATGAGTGCACACCAGGGAGAAGGGTGAATGAGTGCACACTTCAGCAAGAAGGGGAAGTGAATGAGTGCACACTTCAGCAAGAAGGGGAAGTGAATGAGTGCACACTTCAGCAAGAAGTGGAAGTGAATGAGTGCACACTCCCGGGAAGAATGAGTGCAACATGGAGAAGAAGTGAATGAGTGCACACTTCAGCAAGAAGTGGAAGTGAATAATGCACATCAGCAAGAAGGGGAAGTGAATGAGTGCACACTTCAGCAAGAAGGGAAGTGAACGAGTGCACACTTCAGGGCAGAAGGAAGTGAACGAGTGCACACTTCAGTACACACCCAGGGAGAAGGGGAAGTGAATGAGTGCCCACTTCAGCAAGAAGGGAAGTGAATGAGTGCACACTCCAGGAGAAGGAAGTGAATGAGTGCACACTTCAGGAGAAGGGGAAGTGAATGAGTACACACCCAGGAGAAGGGGAAGTGAATGAGTGCACACTCCAGGAGAAGGGGAAGTGAATGAGTGCACACTTCAGCAAGAAGGGGAGTGAATAAGCACACTTCAGCAAGAAGGGGAAGTGAATGAGTGCACACTCAGGAGAAGGGGAAGTGAGTGAGTACACACTCCAGGGAGAAGGAAGTGAATGAGTGCACATCCAGGAGAAGGGGAAGTGAGTGAGTACACACTCCAGGGAGAAGGGGAAGTGAATGAGTGCACACTCCAGGAGAAGGGGAAGTGAATGAGTGCACACTCCAGGGAGAAGGGAAGTGAATGAGTGCACACTCCAGGGAGAAGGAGAAGTGAATGAGTGCACACTTCAGGAGAAGGGGAAGTGAATGAGTGCACACTCAGGGAGAAGGGGAAGTGAATGAGTACACACTCCAGGAGAAGGGAAGTGAATGAGTGCAAACTCCAGGGAGAAGGAGAAGTGAATGAGTGCACACTTCAGGGAGAAGGGGAAGTGAATGAGTGCACACTCCAGGGGAGAAGGGAAGTGAATTAGTGCACACTTCAGCAAGAAGGGGAAGTGAATGAGTGCACACTCCAGGGAGAAGGGGAAGTGAATGAGTGCACACTTCAGCAAGAAGGGGAAGTGAATGAGTGCACACTCCAGCAAGAAGGGGAAGTGAATGAGTGCACTTCAGCAAGAAGTGGAAGTGAATGAGTGCACACTCCAGGGAGAAGGGGAAGTGAATGAGTGCACACTTCATGGAGAAGGGAAGTGAATGAGTGCACACTTCAGCAAGAAGGAAGTGAATGAGTGCACACTTCAGCAAGAAGGGAAGTGAATGAGTGCACACTTCAGTAAGAAGGGGGAAGTGAACGAGTGCACACTTCAGGCAGAAGGAAGTGAACTAGTGCACACTTCAGGAGAAGGGGAAGTGAGTGAGTACACACTCCAGGGAGAAGGAAGTGAATGAGTGCCCACTTCAGCAAGAAGGGCAAGTGAATGAGTGCACACTCCAGGGAGAAGGAAGTGAATGAGTGCACACCCAGGAGAAGGGGAAGTGAATGAGTGCACACTCCAGGGAGAAGGGGAAGTGAATGAGTGCACACTCCAGGGAGAAGGGAAGTGAATGAGTGCACACTTCCAAGAAGGGAAGTGAATACACACACTTCAGCAAGAAGGGGAAGTGAGTGCACACTTCAGCAAGAAGGAGTGAACACACTCCCAGGAGAAGGGGTAAGGAATGAGTGCCCATTCAGCAAGAAGGGGAAGTGAATGAGTGCACACTCCAGGGAGAAGGGGAAGTGAATGAGTGCACACTTCAGGGAGAAGGGGAAGTGAATGAGTGCACACTCCAGGGAGAAGGGGAAGTGAATGAGTTCAGCAAGAAGGGAAGTGAATGAGTGCACATCCTTGCACCCAGGGAGAAGGGGAAGTGAATGAGTGCACACTCCAGCAAGAAGGGAAGTGAATGAGTGCACACTTCAGGGAGTAGGGGGAAGTGAATGAGTGCACACTTCAGGAGAAGGGGAAGTGAACGGAACACTTCAGGAGAAGGGGAAATGAATGAGTGCACACTTCAGGAGATGGAGCACACTCAGGAGAAGGGGAAGTGAATGAGTGCACACTCCAGGGAGAAGGGAAGTGAATGAGTGCACACTCCAGGGAGAAGGGGAAGTGAATGAGTGCACACTTCAGCAAGAAGGGGAAGTGAATGAGTGCACACTCCAGGAGAAGGGGAAGTGAATGATGCACCCAGGAGAATAAATAAATGAGTGCACAGTTCAACAAGAAGGGGAAGTGAATGAGTGCACACTTCAGTCAGTAAGTGCACACTTCCAGAAGGGGAAGTGAATGAGTGCACACTCCAGGGAGAAGGGGAAGGAATGAGTGCACACTCAGGGAGAAGGGGAAGTGAATGAGTGCACACTCAGCAGTGAATGAGTGCACAGAGAAGGAAGTGAATGAGTGCACACTTCAGCAAGAAGTGGAAGTGAATGAATGAGTGCACACCCAGGGAGAAGGGGAAGTGAATGAGTGCACACTCCATGGAGAAGGGAAGTGAATGAGTGCACACTTCCAAGAAGGGGAAGTGAATGAGTGCACACTTCAGCAAGAAGGGGAAGTGAATGAGTGCACACTCAGTAAGAAGGGAAGTGAACGAGGCACACTTCAGGCAGAAGGGAAGTGAACGAGTGCACACTTCAGGGAGAAGGGGAAGTGAGTGAGTGCACACTCCAGGGAGAAGGGAAGTGAATGAGTGCCCACTCCAGGAGAAGGGCAAGTGAATGAGTGCACACTCCAGGGAGAAGCAAAAATTCAGGAGAAGGGAAGAATGAGTGCACACCCAGGAGAAGGGGGAAGTGAATGAGTGCACACTCCAGAGAAGGGGAAGTGAATAAGCACACACTTCAGGGAGAGTGAAGTGAATGAGTGCACACTTCAGCAAGAAGGAAGTGAATACACACACTCAGCAAGGGGAGAAGGAATGAATGAGTGCCCACTTCAGCAAGAAGGGATGAATGAGTGCACACTCCAGGAGAAGGAAGTGAATGAGTGCACACTTCAGGGAGAAGGAAGTGAATGAGTGCACACTCAGGGAGAAGAAGTGAATGAGTGCCCACTTCAGCAAGAGGGAAGTGAATGAGTGCACACTCCAGGGAAGAAGGGGAAGTGAATGAGTGCACACTCCAGGGAGAAGGGGAAGTGAATGAGTGCACACTCCAGCAAGAAGGGCAAGTGAATGAGTGCACACTTCAGGGAGTAGGGGAAGTGAATGAGTGCACACTTCAGGGAGAAGGGAAGTGAACGAGTGCACACTTCAGGGAGAAGGGGAAATGAATGAGTGCACACTTCAGGGAGAAGGGGAAGTGAACGAGTGCACACTTCAGGGAGAAGGGGAAGTGAATGAGTGCACACTCCAGGAGAAGGGAAGTGAATGAGTGCACACTCCAGGGAGAAGGGGAAGTGAATGAGTGCACACTTCAGCAAGAAGGGGAAGTGAATGAGTGCACACTCCAGGGAGAAGGGAAGTGAATGAGTGCACACTCCAGGGAGAAGGGGAAGTGAATGAGTGCACAATTCAACAAGAAGGGGAAGTGAATGAGTGCACACTTCAGCAAGAAGGAAGTCAGTAAGTGCACACTTCAGCAAGAAGGGGAAGTGAATGAGTGCACACTCCAGGGAGAAGGGGAAGTGAATGAGTGCACAGTTCAGCAAGAAGGGGAAGTGAATGAGTGCACACTTCCAGCAAGAAGGGAAGTGAATGAGTGCACAGTTCAGCAAGAAGGGGAAGTGAATGAGTGCACACTTCAGGGAGAAGGGGAAGTGAATGAGTGCACACTTCAGGGAGTAG
>NW_025748504.1:0-34133 GCF_021184085.1 Oncorhynchus gorbuscha
CTTTAACAACCTCACCATTAGCTTTAACAACCTCACCATTAGCCTTAACAACCTCATCATAAGCTTTAACACCCTCAACAACCTCATTATAAACGTTAACAACCTCAACAACCTCATCATTAGCCTTAACAACCTCATCATAAGCCTTAACACCCTCTACAACCTCATCATAAACCTTAACAACCTCAACAACCTCATCATAATCCATAAAAACCTCATCATAAACCTTAACAACCTCACCATTAGCCTTAACAACCTCACCATTAGCCTTAACAACCTCACCATTAGCCTTAACAACCTCACCATAAACCTAACACCCTCTACAACCTCACCATTAGCCTCAACAACCTCACCATTAGCCTTAACAACCTCACCATAAACCTAACACCCTCTACAACCTCACCATTAGCCTTAACAACCTCATCAGAAACCTTAACAACCTCACCAACCTCACCATTAGCCTTAACAACCTCACCATTAGCCTTAACAACCTCATCATAAACCTCAACAACCTCACCATTAGCCTTAACAACCTCACCATTAGCCTCAACAACCTCACCATTAGCCTTAACAACCTCACCATAAACCTAACACCCTCTACAACCTCACCATTAGCCTCAACAACCTCACCATTAGCCTTAACAACCTCACCATAAACCTAACACCCTCTACAACCTCACCATTAGCCTCAACAACCTCACCATTAGCCTCAACAACCTCACCATTAGCCTCAACAACCTCACCATTAGCCTCAACAACCTCACCATTAGCCTCAAAAACCTCACCATTAGCCTCAACAACCTCACCATTAGCCTCAACAACCTCACCATTAGCCTCAACAACCTCACCATTAGCCTCAACAACCTCACCATTAGCCTCAACAACCTCACCATAAACCTTAACAACCTTAACAACCTCACCATTAGCCTTAACAACCTCATCATAAACCTCAACAACCTCACCATTAGCCTTAACAACCTTAACAACTTCACCATTAGCCTCAACAACCTCACCATTAGCCTTAACAACCTTAACAACTTCACCATTAGCCTCAACAACCTCACCATTAGCCTTAACAACCTCAACAACCTCATCATAAACCTTAACAACCTCAACAACCTCATCATAAACCTTAACAACCTCAACAACCTCATCATAAACCTCAACAACCTCAACAACCTCATCATAAGCCTTAACACCCTCTACAACCTCATCATAAACCTTAACAACCTCATCATAAACCTCAACAACCTCATCATAAACCTTAACAACCTCACCATTAGCCTTAACACCCTTAACAACCTCATCATAAACCTTAACACCCTCAACAACCTCATCATAAGCCTTAACACCCTCAACAACCTCATCATAAACCTTAACACCCTCAACAACCTCATCATAAGCCTTAACACCCTCAACAACCTCATCATAAACCTTAACACCCTCAACAACCTCACCATAAGCCTTAACAACCTCATCATAAGCCTTAACACCCTCAACAACCTCATCATAAACCTTAACACCCTCAACAACCTCATCATAAACCTCAACAACCTCATCATAAACCTTAACAACCTCATCATAAGCCTCAACACCCTCAACAACCTCATCATAAGCCTTAACACCCTCAACAACCTCATCATAAGCCTTAACACCCTCAACAACCTCATCATAAACCTTAACAACCTCATCATAAACCTTAACAACCTCAACAACCTCACCATTAGCCTCAACAACCTCACCATTAGCCTTAACAACCTCACCATTAGCCTTAACAACCTCACCATTAGCCTTAACAACCTCATCATAAACCTTAACAACCTCATCATAAACCTTAACAACCATACCATAAATGTCATTATACATCATTTTGCATAACTTGCCAACACTTACAAAACAATTGACTAAAAATGTTAAATGGGTTTAAGGCAATTTAGTCTCGGGAAATGTTAGATACATCCACTGGAATATTATTTTATTTAACAAATATAACTTTTATTTAACTCGGCAAGTCAGTTAAGAACAAATTCTTATTTACAATGACGGCCTACCCCCAGCCACACCCGGACGACGCTGGACCAATTGCACACCACCGTATATGGGACTCCCAATCACAGCCGGATGTGATACAGCCCGGATTCAAACCAGGGACTGTAGTGAAACCTCTTGCACTGAGATGCACTTAGATGACGTGTTATATTGTCTTGACAGGATGTTGTCTTTCTTTGATAAATCGCTGACTACTTAGTAGTAGAAATCGTTAATATCATCCCCGAGTATATATAATAATAATATATGGATGTCTCATGGTGAAAGAGTAACTCTAGTGGGCGTGGCGTTTGGGCGGGGCGACGTTGATGTCTCATGGTGAAAGAGTAACTCTAGTGGGCGTGGCGTTTGGGCGGGGCGACGTTGATGTCTCATGGTGAAAGAGTAACTCTAGTGGGCGTGGCGTTTGGGCGGGGGCGACGTTGATGTCTCATGGTGAAAGAGTAACTCTAGTGGGCGTGGCGTTTGGGCGGGGCGACGTTGATGTCTCATGGTGAAAGAGTAACTCTAGTGGGCGTGGCGTTTGGGCGGGGCGACGTTGATGTCTCATGGTGAAAGAGTAACTCTAGTGGGCGTGGCGTTTGGGCGGGCGACGTTGATGTCTCATGGTGAAAGAGTAACTCTAGTGGGCGTGGCGTTTGGGCGGGGCGACGTTGATGTCTCATGGTGAAAGAGTAACTCTAGTGGGCGTGGCGTTTGGGCGGGGCGACGTTGATGTCTCATGGTGAAAGAGTAACTCTAGTGGGCGTGGCGTTTGGGCGGGGCGACGTTGATGTCTCATGGTGAAAGAGTAACTCTAGTGGGCGTGGCGTTTGGGCGGGGCGACGTGGATGTCTCATGGTGAAAGAGTAACTCTAGTGGGCGTGGCGTTTGGGCGGGCGACGTTGATGTCTCATGGTGAAAGAGTAACTCTAGTGGGCGTGGCGTTTGGGCGGGGCGACGTTGATGTCTCATGGTGAAAGAGTAACTCTAGTGGGCGTGGCGTTTGGGCGGGCGACGTTGATGTCTCATGGTGAAAAAGTAACTCTAGTGGGCGTGGCGTTTGGGCGGGCGACGTTGATGTCTCATGGTGAAAGAGTAACTCTAGTGGGCGTGGCGTTTGGGCGGGGCGACGTTGATGTCTCATGGTGAAAGAGTAACTCTAGTGGGCGTGGCGTTTGGGCGGGGCGACGTTGATGTCTCATGGTGAAAGAGTAACTCTAGTGGGCGTGGCGTTTGGGCGGGGCGACGTTGATGTCTCATGGTGAAAGAGTAACTCTAGTGGGCGTGGCGTTTGGGCGGGGCGACGTTGATGTCTCATGGTGAAAGAGTAACTCTAGTGGGCGTGGCGTTTGGGCGGGGCGACGTTGATGTCTCATGGTGAAAGAGTAACTCTAGTGGGCGTGGCGTTTGGGCGGGGCGACGTTGATGTCTCATGGTGAAAGAGTAACTCTAGTGGGCGTGGCGTTTGGGCGGGGCGACGTTGATGTCTCATGGTGAAAGAGTAACTCTAGTGGGCGTGGCGTTTGGGCGGGGCGACGTTGATGTCTCATGGTGAAAGAGTAACTCTAGTGGGCGTGGCGTTTGGGCGGGGCGACGTTGATGTCTCATGGTGAAAGAGTAACTCTAGTGGGCGTGGCGTTTGGGCGGGGCGACGTTGATGTCTCATGGTGAAAGAGTAACTCTAGTGGGCGTGGCGTTTGGGCGGGGCGACGTTGATGTCTCATGGTGAAAGAGTAACTCTAGTGGGCGTGGCGTTTGGGCGGGGCGACGTTGATGTCTCATGGTGAAAGAGTAACTCTAGTGGGCGTGGCGTTTGGGCGGGGCGACGTTGATGTCTCATGGTGAAAGAGTAACTCTAGTGGGCGTGGCGTTTGGGCGGGGCGACGTTGATGTCTCATGGTGAAAGAGTAACTCTAGTGGGCGTGGCGTTTGGGCGGGGCGACGTTGATGTCTCATGGTGAAAGAGTAACTCTAGTGGGCGTGGCGTTTGGGCGGGGCGACGTTGATGTCTCATGGTGAAAGAGTAACTCTAGTGGGCGTGGCGTTTGGGGCGGGGGCGACGTTGATGTCTCATGGTGAAAGAGTAACTCTAGTGGGCGTGGCGTTTGGGCGGGGCGACGTTGATGTCTCATGGTGAAAGAGTAACTCTAGTGGGCGTGGCGTTTGGGCGGGGCGACGTTGATGTCTCATGGTGAAAGAGTAACTCTAGTGGGCGTGGCGTTTGGGCGGGGCGACGTTGATGTCTCATGGTGAAAGAGTAACTCTAGTGGGCGTGGCGTTTGGGCGGGGCGACGTTGATGTCTCATGGTGAAAGAGTAACTCTAGTGGGCGTGGCGTTTGGGCGGGGCGACGTTGATGTCTCATGGTGAAAGAGTAACTCTAGTGGGCGTGGCGTTTGGGCGGGGCGACGTTGATGTCTCATGGTGAAAGAGTAACTCTAGTGGGCGTGGCGTTTGGGCGGGGCGACGTTGATGTCTCATGGTGAAAGAGTAACTCTAGTGGGCGTGGCGTTTGGGCGGGGCGACGTTGATGTCTCATGGTGAAAGAGTAACTCTAGTGGGCGTGGCGTTTGGGCGGGGCGACGTTGATGTCTCATGGTGAAAGAGTAACTCTAGTGGGCGTGGCGTTTGGGCGGGCGACGTTGATGTCTCATGGTGAAAGAGTAACTCTAGTGGGCGTGGCGTTTGGGCGGGGCGACGTTGATGTCTCATGGTGAAAGAGTAACTCTAGTGGGCGTGGCGTTTGGGCGGGCGACGTTGATGTCTCATGGTGAAAGAGTAACTCTAGTGGGCGTGGCGTTTGGGCGGGGCGACGTTGATGTCTCATGGTGAAAGAGTAACTCTAGTGGGCGTGGCGTTTGGGCGGGGCGACGTTGATGTCTCATGGTGAAAGAGTAACTCTAGTGGGCGTGGCGTTTGGGCGGGGCGACGTTGATGTCTCATGGTGAAAGAGTAACTCTAGTGGGCGTGGCGTTTGGGCGGGGCGACGTTGATGTCTCATGGTGAAAGAGTAACTCTAGTGGGCGTGGCGTTTGGGCGGGGCGACGTTGATGTCTCATGGTGAAAGAGTAACTCTAGTGGGCGTGGCGTTTGGGCGGGGGCGACGTTGATGTCTCATGGTGAAAGAGTAACTCTAGTGGGCGTGGCGTTTGGGCGGGGGCGACGTTGATGTCTCATGGTGAAAGAGTAACTCTAGTGGGCGTGGCGTTTGGGCGGGGCGACGTTGATGTCTCATGGTGAAAGAGTAACTCTAGTGGGCGTGGCGTTTGGGCGGGGCGACGTTGATGTCTCATGGTGAAAGAGTAACTCTAGTGGGCGTGGCGTTTGGGCGGGGCGACGTTGATGTCTCATGGTGAAAGAGTAACTCTAGTGGGCGTGGCGTTTGGGCGGGCGACGTTGATGTCTCATGGTGAAAGAGTAACTCTAGTGGGCGTGGCGTTTGGGCGGGGCGGCGTTGATGTCTCATGGTGAAAGAGTAACTCTAGTGGGCGTGGCGTTTGGGCGGGGCGACGTTGATATCTCATGGTGAAAGAGTAACTCTAGTGGGCGTGGCGTTTGGGCGGGGCGACGTTGATGTCTCATGGTGAAAGAGTAACTCTAGTGGGCGTGGCGTTTGGTGAAAGGGGCGTTTGGGCGTTGATGTCTCATGGTGAAAGAGTAACTCTAGTGGGCGTGGCGTTTGGGCGGGGCGACGTTGATGTCTCATGGTGAAAGAGTAACTCTAGTGGGCGTGGCGTTTGGGCGGGGCGACGTTGATGTCTCATGGTGAAAGAGTAACTCTAGTGGGCGTGGCGTTTGGGCGGGGCGACGTTGATGTCTCATGGTGAAAGAGTAACTCTAGTGGGCGTGGCGTTTGGGCGGGGCGACGTTGATGTCTCATGGTGAAAGAGTAACTCTAGTGGGCGTGGCGTTTGGGCGGGCGACGTTGATGTCTCATGGTGAAAGAGTAACTCTAGTGGGCGTGGCGTTTGGGCGGGCGACGTTGATGTCTCATGGTGAAAGAGTAACTCTAGTGGGCGTGGCGTTTGGGCGGGCGACGTTGATGTCTCATGGTGAAAGAGTAACTCTAGTGGGCGTGGCGTTTGGGCGGGCGACGTTGATGTCTCATGGTGAAAGAGTAACTCTAGTGGGCGTGGCGTTTGGGCGGGGCGACGTTGATGTCTCATGGTGAAAGAGTAACTCTAGTGGGCGTGGCGTTTGGGCGGGGCGACGTTGATGTCTCATGGTGAAAGAGTAACTCTAGTGGGCGTGGCGTTTGGGCGGGGCGACGTTGATGTCTCATGGTGAAAGAGTAACTCTAGTGGGCGTGGCGTTTGGGCGGGCGACGTTGATGTCTCATGGTGAAAGAGTAACTCTAGTGGGCGTGGCGTTTGGGCGGGGCGACGTTGATGTCTCATGGTGAAAGAGTAACTCTAGTGGGCGTGGCGTTTGGGCGGGGCGACGTTGATGTCTCATGGTGAAAGAGTAACTCTAGTGGGCGTGGCGTTTGGGCGGGGCGACGTTGATGTCTCATGGTGAAAGAGTAACTCTAGTGGGCGTGGCGTTTGGGCGGGGCGACGTTGATGTCTCATGGTGAAAGAGTAACTCTAGTGGGCGTGGCGTTTGGGCGGGGCGACGTTGATGTCTCATGGTGAAAGAGTAACTCTAGTGGGCGTGGCGTTTGGGCGGGGCGACGTTGATGTCTCATGGTGAAAGAGTAACTCTAGTGGGCGTGGCGTTTGGGCGGGGCGACGTTGATGTCTCATGGTGAAAGAGTAACTCTAGTGGGCGTGGCGTTTGGGCGGGGCGACGTTGATGTCTCATGGTGAAAGAGTAACTCTAGTGGGCGTGGCGTTTGGGCGGGGCGACGTTGATGTCTCATGGTGAAAGAGTAACTCTAGTGGGCGTGGCGTTTGGGCGGGGCGACGTTGATGTCTCATGGTGAAAGAGTAACTCTAGTGGGCGTGGCGTTTGGGCGGGGCGACGTTGATGTCTCATGGTGAAAGAGTAACTCTAGTGGGCGTGGCGTTTGGGCGGGGCGACGTTGATGTCTCATGGTGAAAGAGTAACTCTAGTGGGCGTGGCGTTTGGGCGGGGCGACGTTGATGTCTCATGGTGAAAGAGTAACTCTAGTGGGCGTGGCGTTTGGGCGGGGCGACGTTGATGTCTCATGGTGAAAGAGTAACTCTAGTGGGCGTGGCGTTTGGGCGGGGCGACGTTGATGTCTCATGGTGAAAGAGTAACTCTAGTGGGCGTGGCGTTTGGGCGGGGCGACGTTGATGTCTCATGGTGAAAGAGTAACTCTAGTGGGCGTGGCGTTTGGGCGGGGCGACGTTGATGTCTCATGGTGAAAGAGTAACTCTAGTGGGCGTGGCGTTTGGGCGGGGCGACGTTGATGTCTCATGGTGAAAGAGTAACTCTAGTGGGCGTGGCGTTTGGGCGGGGCGACGTTGATGTCTCATGGTGAAAGAGTAACTCTAGTAGGCGTGGCGTTTGGGCGGGGCGACGTGGATGTCTCATGGTGAAAGAGTAACTCTAGTAGGCGTGGCGTTTGGGCGGGGCGACGTGGATGTCTCATGGTGAAAAAGTAACTCTAGTGGGCGTGGCGTTTGGGCGGGGCGACGTTGATGTCTCATGGTGAAAGAGTAACTCTAGTAGGCGTGGCGTTTGGGCGGGGCGACGTGGATGTCTCATGGTGAAAGAGTAACTCTAGTAGGCGTGGCGTTTGGGCGGGGCGACGTGGATGAGTAGTCAGGCTTTTAGTAAATCTCTGTAAATTGTGGTAAGGATCTTTCTCCAAAGCGATACATCTCTATAAATTGCATTCCATGTCAGAGCAAATCACTCTTATTGCAACAATGACATAAACATGTATTTTTTTCTCACACATTAACCCCCTATATAGTGCACTACTTTAGACCAGAGCCCTATAGAACCCTATTCCCTATATAGTGCACTACTTTAGACCAGAGCCCTATAGAACCCTATTCCCTATATAGTGCACTACTTTAGACCAGGGCCCTATAGAACCCTATTCCCTATATAGTGCACTACTTTAGACCAGAGCCCTATAGAACCCTATTCCCTATATAGTGCACTACTTTAGACCAGAGCCCTATAGAACCCTATTCCCTATATAGTGCACTACTTTAGACCAGAGCCCTATAGAACCCTATTCCCTATATAGTGCACTACTTTAGACCAGGGCCCTATAGAACCCTATTCCCTATATAGTGCACTACTTTAGAGCAGAGCCCTATAGAACCCTATTCCCTATATAGTGCACTACTTTAGACCAGAGCCCTATAGAACCCTATTCCCTATATAGTGCACTACTTTAGATCAGAGCCCTATGGAACCCTATTCCCTATATAGTGCACTACTTTAGATCAGAGCCCTATTGAACCCTATTCCCTATATAGTGCACTACTTTAGATCAGAGCCCTATGGAACCCTATTCCCTATATAGTGCACTACTTTAGATCAGAGCCCTATGGAACCCTATTCCCTATATAGTGCACTACTTTAGATCAGAGCCCTATTGAACCCTATTCCCTATATAGTGCACTACTTTAGATCAGAGCCCTATGGAACCCTATTCCCTATATAGTGCACTACTTTAGATCAGAGCCCTATGGAACCCTATTCCCTATATAGTGCACTACTTTAGATCAGAGCCCTATTGAACCCTATTCCCTATATAGTGCACTACTTTAGATCAGAGCCCTATGGAACCCTATTCCCTATATAGTGCACTACTTTAGATCAGAGCCCTATGGAACCCTATTCCCTATATAGTGCACTACTTTAGACCAGAGCCCTATAGAACCCTATTCCCTATATAGTGCACTACTTTAGACCAGAGCCCTATAGAACCCTATAGAACCCTATTCCCTCTATAGTGCACTACTTTAGACCAGAGCCCTATAGAACCCTATTCCCTATATAGTGCACTACTTTAGATCAGAGCCCTATGGAACCCTATTCCCTATATAGTGCACTACTTTAGACCAGAGCCCTATAGAACCCTATTCCCTATATAGTGCACTACTTTAGACCAGAGCCCTATAGAACCCTATAGAACCCTATTCCCTATATAGTGCACTACTTTAGACCAGAGCCCTATAGAACCCTATAGAACCCTATTCCCTATATAGTGCACTACTTTAGACCAGAGTCCCTATAGAACCCTATTCCCTATATAGTGAACCAGAGCCCTATATAACCCTATTCCTTATATAATATATAATAATATATGCCATTTAGCAGACGCTTTTATCCAAAGCGACTTACAGTCATGTGTGCATACATTCTACGTATGGGTGGTCCCGGGGATCGAACCCACTACCCTGGCGTTACAAGCGCCATGCTCTACCAACTGAGCTACAGAAGGACCGGGGGAAGGTGGTGTATGATCCATTACATGCAGACAGTAACAGTAGCATGCAGTACATACAGAACTACATTGCTGCGGCTACATTAAATGATTGACTAGATCAAAGTGCATTATACACTGAACAAAAAAATATATAAAACGTAACATGAAACAATTTAAAATATTTTTTTTTTCTGAGTTACGGTTCATATAAGGAAATCAGTCAATAGAAATAAATTCATTAGGTGTCTAATCTATAGATTTCACACAACTGGGCAAGGGGAACAGCGATGTCTGATTGACTGGGCTTGGGAGGGCTTGGGCCCACCCACTGGGAAGCCAGGCCCAGCCAATCAGAATGAGCTTTTCCTCACCTCAGATGATCCCGCGGGTGAAGAAGCTGGATGTGGAGGTCCTGGGTTGGCATGGTTACACGTGGTCTACAGTTGTGAGCCCAGTTGGACGCACTGACAAATTCTCTATAACGATGTTGGAAGCGGCTTATGGTAGAGAAATTAACATTAAATTCTCTGGCGACAGATCTCGTGGACATTCCTGCAGTCAGCATGCCAATTTACACGCTTCCTCTAAATTTGAGACACCTGTGGCATTGTGTTGTGCACATTCTAGAGTGGCTTTTTATTGTCCGCCCCCCAGCACAAGGTGCACCTGTGTAATGATCATGCTGTTTAATCAGCTTCTTTATATGCCACACCTGTCAGGTAGATTAATTATATTGGCAAATGAGAAAGGCTCACTAATAGGGATGTAAACAAATTTGTGTCAAAAAAGAATTGAGACATTTGTGGGGTGTGCCTGTGTGTGTGCATGCCTGGTGCCTGTGTGTGTGCATGCCTGGTGCCTGTGTGTGTGCATGCCTGGTGCCTGTGTGTGTGCATGCCTGGTGCCTGTGTGTGTGCATGCCTGGTGCCTGTGTGTGTGCATGCCTGGTGCCTGTGTGTGTGCATGCCTGGTGCCTGTGTGTGTGCATGCCTGGTGCCTGTGTGTGTGCATGCCTGGTGCCTGTGTGTGTGCATGCCTGGTGCCTGTGTGTGTGTGCATGCCTGGTACCTGTGTGTGTGCATGCCTGGTGCCTGTGTGTGTGCATGCCTGGTGCCTGTGTGTGTGCATGCCTGGTGCCTGTGTGTGTACATGCCTAGTGTCTGTGTGTGTGCATGCCTGGTGCCTGGTGCCTAGTGCCTGGTGCCTGGTGTCTGGTGCCTGGTGCCTGGTGCATGGTGTCTGGTGCCTGGTCTCTGGTGCCTGGTGCCTGGTGTCTGGTGCCTGTGTGTGTGCATGCCTGGTGCCTGTGTGTGTGCATGCCTAGTGCCTGTGTGTGTGCATGCCTGGTGCCTGGTGCCTGGTGCCTGGTGCCTAGTGCCTGGTGCCTGGTGCCTGGTGCCCTGGTGCCTGGTGCCTGGTGCCTGGTGTCTGGTGCCTGGTGTCTGGTGCCTGGTGCCTGGTGTCTGGTGCCTGGTGTCTGGTGCCTGGTGCCTGGTGCCTGGGTGGGGAAATGAGTTTCGCAGCAGAATTAGAATCATTATCATAAAAATACTTTACATTAAAACACAGACGGGACACATTAAACACGTCAAAGCATATAAAGTACTTACATTGCCCATGGTTGTAATGGTTGTAATGTTCTGGGGACTACATTACACATTAGACTAAGTTACAGTACTGATTGTATTGAGTTTAGTTGAGTTTGCATTATATGGTGTGGACTTGCGGTGCCTTATACACAGGGTTGCACAGGGTTGCCTGGACAAGCTAAAATGTCTAACCCAATGACCACTCAATACCTGCCCAAAAGGCCTGAAAACTAGCAGACTAAAAAAGATTTTTTCACAGCAAGAGAGGAGTTGACATATTTATACAGTTAACCCTTTTTTCCCCCACGACGTTAACGAGCCAATTAAGAAGGAATTGAATAGTAACTTGTAACGACGTTAAATTCGGGTTTCCTCAAAATAATAATTATTGCGAGCTATGACATGACGTAATAAAGGCCTTTGAATATGTGGCAAAATAAAATGTATTTTTCCCTGATTAAACTCGTCATTTACCACCATTGTATGGTGATTCAAACTCGTTTGACTGCTATGGTTTAAGCAATAAGGCACGAGGGGTGTGTGGTATATGGCCAATATACCACGGCTAAGGGCTGTTCTTAAAGACGACGCAACGCGGAGTGCCTGGATACAGCCCGTTAGCCGTGGTTTATTGGCCGTAAACCACAAACCCTCGGGGTGCCTTATTGCTATTATAAACTGGTTACCAATGTAATTATTCTGTCATACCCCATGGTATATGATCTGATATACCACGGATTTCAGACAATCAGCATTGAGGGCTCGAACCAGATCTATAATTGTAAATAAATCCCCATTTGCGCACGTGCATAACGACAGATAAATTCCTGAATGGAGAGTTTTGAGTGATGAAAGTTGGACAGACGATCTCGAAGTCTCTGAGCAAGAAACACTTAGAAAAACGTAAAAACAAACTAATGTTAGGCTGTTTTTCTGGCAATTGTTTTGTTATTGTTCTGTTATTGTTCTGTTATTGTTCTGTTATTGTTCTGTTATTGTTCTGTTATTGTTCTGTTATTGTTCTGTTATTGTTCTGTTATTGTTCTGTTATTGTTTTGTTATTGTTCTGTTATTGTTCTGTTATTGTTCTGTTATTGTTCTGTTATTGTTCTGTTATTGTTCTGTTATTGTTTTGTTATTGTTCTGTTATTGTTCTGTTATTGTTCTGTTATTGTTCTGTTATTGTTCTGTTATTGTTCTGTTATTGTTCTGTTATTGTTCTGTTATTGTTCTGTTATTGTTCTGTTATTGTGTGCCAGATGTTAAGAAATCCAACCTGTTATAAAAATGGCACATTTGCGAGATTGTCATTTCAATAGGCAACAGACTAAAATCTGGGTTTATGATTTTAATTACATTTTTTTTTCCATAGTTTGCTTACCTAAAGGCAGGTAGCCTATCGCCCCTGATAGGCTTCCATCTCATTTCAGATAGACTACAGTAGCCTATCGCCCCTGATAGGCTTCCATCTCATTTCAGATAGACTACAGTAGCCTATCGCCCCTGATAGGCTTCCATCTCATTTCAGATAGACTACAGTAGCCTAGACAATATGTAGGCAAGATGTGAACTGAACGATTTAGCAGCTTGCTTAGTTCAATTAACAGACTCATTTATTAAACATGAATAGCGAGGCGATTTAGCAGCTTGCTTAGTTCAATTAACAGACTCATTTATTAAACATGAATAGCGAGGCGATTTAGCAGCTTGCTTAGTTCAATTAACAGACTCATTTATTAAACATGAATAGCGAGGCGATTTAGCAGCTTGCTTAGTTCAATTAACAGACTCATTTATTAAACATGAATAGCGAGGCGATTTAGCAGCTTGCTTAGTTCAATTAACAGACTCATTTATTAAACATGAATAGCGAGGCGATTTAGCAGCTTGCTTAGTTCAATTAACAGACTCATTTATTAAACATGAATAGCGAGGCGATTTAGCAGCTTGCTTAGTTCAATTAACAGACTCATTTATTAAACATGAATAGCGAGGCGATTTAGCAGCTTGCTTAGTTCAATTAACAGACTCATTTATTAAACATGAATAGCGAGGCGATTTAGCAGCTTGCTTAGTTCAATTAACAGACTCATTTATTAAACATGAATAGCGAGGCCATTTCGCAATAAGAAGTGCTTGTGTTTCCCCAATAGCCTGCTGGAATCGGCTAACTCGGGATGGGGGTCATAATTTAAATCACTGAATTAAATATTAATAATATGTATATGAACTGAATATGCGTGTCAACAGTGTTTATTTTGGGGGAGTTTATTTTACCTGCAGCCTAATCTGACTACTGTTACCGTCAATCTAAGGCGTTCATAATAAGACAAGGACAATTAACGGGAGTTACGCGCTATCTATTCAATTGGTTCGCCAGCTCCAGGTAATGCGACACAAGTGCCTCAAATTGATTTGCAACGACTCCAGTGATATCGTCATTTCAACATACGTATCGTATCAAATGGTTGCCTACAACGGCATACAAATGAATAGGCTACTTGATGGCCAACAGAGGCTAATGTATAATTCTCTACATTTTACGCCAATGTCAGTTTCATTGCGGACTTTTCCCTATAAAACAAACCACACAAAACTTTCATTTAAATGTGAAATGTCTTACCCCCCCATCCGGGGCCTCTGAGACCCATGAACGGGGCATAAAGAACTTCGCTTGATCCCGTTTTCTTTAACAAGCAGTCATCATTAGAATGCAGTTTCGACCACCTCTAAACGATATGTAACGCGCTCTAGTGCGCCCCAAGTCATTTCCCAGTGTTTTGTCTTCATTATTTCTGGATGTGCATCAGTTCTAGTGTATTAATATGTTTTGTGGAAATAGGGTTGGCAACAGAAGTCTCTATAATGACAATCTAAATAGCCTACCGACAACTGGTAAAACGTCGTCACAACGTGCAGCGCTCACCTACTGTAGGGGTCTCTCCACACCCACACCCCCCCCCCCGGCCCTCTTCGCCACTCACTCAGCAACAGCCTGCCTCACTGCCTGACAGTCAGCAGCAGGTCACAGTGAAATATATATATGTGTGTAAGATAAATGTAATGTCGGCCGTGGTGCAACGTAGAAATAGCCCACAACCCGCGGCCCAAAAGAAATTCACACAGGACATCGTTTTCAAAGTAGCTCAATTTTAACGGGGAAAAGCGCGAATGTTTATACACTGCTTATACATGGATGCATGTGTTTATTTTCCATTTCTGTATCTCTGATCCATCCCTCTGTCTGTTGAACGAGCCCGGTACAATCCAAGCACTGCCTCAGATCTCTGCCTGCTCTACCTGGACATGTCGACAGAGTAAACTCCCACACCTGAATTAACCCTTTACTGTCCTAGGAGAAGGAGGCTAGTCAGTGTGAGGTGGTACAGGCTGCTCTACCTGACAGAGTAAACTCCCACACCTGAATTAACCCTTTACTGTCCTAGGAGAAGGAGGCTAGTCAGTGTGCCGTGGTACAGGCTGCTCTACCTGACAGAGTAAACTCCCACACCTGAATTAACCCTTTACTGTCCTAGGAGAAGGAGGCTAGTCAGTGTGCCGTGGTACAGGCTGCTCTACCTGGACAGGTTGACAGAGTAAACTCCCACCTGAATTAACCCTTTACTCTCCTAGGAGAAGGAGGCTAGTCAGTGTGCCGTGGTACAGGCTGCTCTACCTGGACATGTTGACAGAGTAAACTCCCACCTGAATTAACCCTTTACTCTCTATGTGTAATACAGAAGGAATATGAAATTGCATAAGCATGGTAACAATTGAAAGGGAACCGTTTGGATATTCTATGAAAACACAACTGTTGACTTGATACAAGACTGAATCAAACATTACACGGTTGATTTGATGTGCATTTTACATTTACTGTACTGTAACGTGATGAGAATATTATTGGAAAATGTGTGGGGGAGGTGCAACATGAAACAAAACCATTACAAGGGTTTGACTGAGATGTCTAACTGGTGACTTCAAGTGGTCACACACTTCTCCAAAGTGTGCACACTTCCTAATGCACTTCCTAATGCAATTCCTAATGCACTTCCTAATGCACTTCCTAATGCACTTCCTAATGCACTTCCTAATGCACTTTTAAATCAAATCAAATGTATTTGTCACATACATTGTGCAGACCTCACTATCCTCTGGAGAGCCTTACGGTTGAGGGCGGAGCAGTTGCCGTACCAGGCGGTGATACAGCCCGACAGGATGCTCTCGATTGTGCATCTGTAGAAGTTTGTGAGTGCTTTTGGTGACAATACAAATTTCTTCTGCCTCCTGAGGTTGAAGAGGCTCTGTTGCGCCTTCTTCACGACGCTGTCTGTGTGGGTGGACCAATTCAGTTTGTCTGTGATGTGTACGCCGAGGAACTTAAAACTTACTACCCTCTCCACTACTGTTCCATCGATGTGGATAGGGGGGTGTTTCCTCTGCCGTTTCCTGAAGTCCACCATCATCTCCTTAGTTTTGTTGACGTTGAGTGTGAGGTTATTTTCCTGACACCACACTCCGAGGGCCCTCACCTCCTCCCTGTAGGCCGTCTCGTCGTTGTTGGTAATCAAGCCTACCACTGTAGTGTCCTCCGCAAACTTGATGATTGAGTTGGAGGCGTGCGTGGCCACGCAGTTGTGGGTGAACAGGGAGTACAGGAGAGGGCTCAGAACGCACCCTTGTGGGGCCCCAGTGTTGAGGATCAGCGGGGTGGAGATGTTGTTACCTACCCTCACCACTGGGGGTGGTGGCCACGCAGTCGTGGGTGATGACTCAAAGAGACTTCAACTATACAGTGTTTTTTGTTGTTGTTAACTCTCCTAGCGGTGCCGTTGAGGAACTAGAGCGAGCACACTTGTTGTTGTTAAGTTTGGAACACAACCCTGCTGTAAGGGTTTTCTTGTCTTGAAGGAGAGGCGAACCAAAGCGCAGCGTGGTTATTTTGATTCATGTTTTAATAAACCACTTCACATGAACAAACTAACAAAAAACAAGAAACCTGAAAACCCAAAACAGTCCAATCTGGTGCAAAACACAGAGACAGGAACAATCACCCACAAACACACAGTGAAACCTAAAACAGTCCTATCTGGTGCAAACACAGAGACAGGAACAATCACCCACAAACACACAGTGAAACCCAAAACAGCCCTATCTGGTGCAAACACAGAGACAGGAACAATCACCCACAAACACACAGTGAAACCTAAACAGTCCTATCTGGTGCAAAACACAGAGACAGGAACAATCACCCACAAACACACAGTGAAACCCAAAACAGCCCTATCTGGTGCAAAACACAGAGACAGGAACAATCACCCACAAACACACAGTGAAACCCAAAAACAGCCCTATCTGGTGCAAAACACAGAGACAGGAACAATCACCCACAAACACACAGTGAAACCTAAAACAGTCCTATCGGGTGCAAAACACAGAGACAGGAACAATCACCCACAAACACACAGTGAAACCTAAAACAGTCCTATCTGGTGCAAAACACAGAGACAGGAACAATCACCCACAAACACACAGTGAAACCCAGGCTACCTAAGTATGATTCTCTATCAGAGACAACTAATGACACCTGCCTCTAATTGAGAACCATACTAGGCCGAAACATAGAAATACCCAAATCATAGAAAAACAAACATAGACTGCCCACCCCAACTCACGCCCTGAACATACTAAATAATGACAAAACAAAGGAAATAAAGGTCAGAACGTGACACCTGCTTCCCCGCCATCACACAATTACTGTTATTGATTCCGCAGTCCAGAAACGGTCCATTTATCACTGATTCAATCTGTTTCTACATCTTAATCTGTTAATACATCTCAATCTGTTAATACATGTGGAGGCTATATACAGGGGGTACTGGTACAGAGTCAGTGTGGAGGCTGTATACAGGGGGTAATGGTACAGAGTCAGTGTGGAGGCTGTATACAGGGGGTAATGGTACAGAGTCAATGTGGAGGCTATATACAGGGGGTACTGGTACAGAGTCAGTGTGGAGGCTGTATACAGGGGGTAATGGTACAGAGTCAGTGTGGAGGCTGTATACAGGGGGTAATGGTACAGAGTCAATGTGGAGGCTATATACAGGGGGTACTGGTACAGAGTCAGTGTGGAGGCTGTATACAGGGGGTAATGGTACAGAGTCAGTGTGGAGGCTGTATACAGGGGGTAATGGTACAGAGTCAATGTGGAGGCTATATACAGGGGGTACTGGTACAGAGTCAGTGTGGAGGCTGTATACAGGGGGTAATGGTACAGAGTCAGTGTGGAGGCTGTATACAGGGGGTACCGGTACAGAGTCAATGTGGAGGCTATATACAGGGGGTACCGGTACAGAGTCAATGTGGAGGCTATATACAGGGGGTACCGGTACAGAGTCAATGTGGAGGCTATATACAGGGGGTACCGGTACAGAGTCAATGTGGAGGCTATATACAGGGGGTACTGGTACAGAGTCAATGTGGAGGCTGTATACAGGGGGTAATGGTACAGAGTCAGTGTGGAGGCCGTATACAGGGGGTAATGGTACAGAGTCAGTGTGGAGGCTGTATACAGGGGGTAATGGTACAGAGTCAGTGTGGAGGCTATATATAGGGTGTTACGGTACAGAGTCAGTGTGGAGGCTATATACAGGGTATTACGGTACAGAGTCAATGTGGAGACTATATACAGGGTATTACGGTACAGTCAATGTGGAGGCTATATACAGGGGGTACCGGTACAGAGTCAATGTGAGGCTATATACAGGGTATTACGGTACAGAGTCAATGTGGAGACTATATACAGGGGTTTCCGGTACAGAGTCAATGTGGAGGCTATATACAGGGGGTACCGGTACAGAGTCAATGTGAGGCTATATACAGGGGGTACTGGTACAGAGTCCGTGTGTAGGCTATATACAGGGGGTACCGGTACGGAGTCAATGTGGAGGCTATATACAGGGGTTTCCGGTACAGAGTCAATGTGGAGGCTATATACAGGGGGTACCGGTACAGAGCCAATGTGGAGACTATATACAGGGGGTACTGGTACAGAGTCAATGTGGAGGCTATATACAGGGTATTACGGTACAGAGTCAATGTGGAGGCTATATACAGGGGGTACCGGTACAGAGTCAATGTGGAGGCTATATACAGGGGGTACCGGTACAGAGTCCGTGTGTAGGCTATATACAGGGGGTACCGGTACGGAGTCAATGTGGAGGCTATATACAGGGGTTTCCGGTACAGAGTCAATGTGGAGGCTATATACAGGGGGTACCGGTACAGAGTCAATGTGGAGACTATATACAGGGGGTACCGGTACAGAGTCAATGTGGAGGCTATATACAGGGGGTACCGGTACAGAGTCAATGTGGAGACTATATACAGGGGGTACTGGTACAGAGTCAATGTGGAGGCTATATACAGGGTATTACGGTACAGAGTCAATGTGGAGGCTATATACAGGGTGTTACGGTACAGAGTCAATGTGGAGGCTATATACAGGGTGTTACGGTACAGAGTCAATGTGGAGGCTATATACAGGGTATTACGGTACAGAGTCAATGTGGAGGCTATATACAGGGTATTACGGTACAGAGTCAATGTGGAGGTTATATACAGGGTGTTACGGTACAGAGTCAATGTGGAGGCTATATACAGGGGGTACCGGTACAGAGTCAATGTGGAGGCTATATACAGGGGGTACCGGTACAGAGTCAATGTGAGGCTATATACAGGGTATTACGGTACAGAGTCAATGTGGAGACTATATACAGAGTATTACGGTACAGAGTCAATGTGGAGGCTATATACAGGGGGTACCGGTACAGAGTCAATGTGGAGGCTATATACAGGGGGTACCGGTACAGAGTCAATGTGGAGGCTATATACAGGGGGTACCGGTACAGAGTCAATGTGGAGGCTATATACAGGGTGTTACGGTACAGAGTCAATGTGGAGGCTATATACAGGGGGTACCAGTACAGAGTCAATGTGGAGGCTATATACAGGGGGTACCAGTACAGAGTCAATGTGGAGGCTATATACAGGGGGTACCGGTACAGAGTCAATGTGGAGGCTATATACAGGGGGTACCAGTACAGAGTCAATGTGGAGGCTATGTACAGGGGGTACCGGTACAGAGTCAATGTGGAGACTATATACAGGGGGTACCAGTACAGAGTCAATGTGGAGGCTATATACAGGGGGTACCAGTACAGAGTCAATGTGGAGGCTATATACAGGGGGTACCGGTACAGAGTCAATGTGGAGGCTATATACAGGGGGTACCGGAACAGAGTCAATGTGGAGGCTATATACAGGGTATTACAGTACAGAGTCAATGTGGAGGCTATATACAGGGGATTACGGTACAGAGTCAATGTGGAGGCTATATACAGGAGGTAACGGTACCTAGTCAGTGTGCAGGGGTACAGGCTAGTCGAGGTAATTTGTACATGTAGGTGGGGTTAAAGTGACTATAGATAATAAACAGTAGTACAGGTTAGTTGAGGTGGGGGGGTTAAAGTGACTATAGATAATAAACAGTAGTACAGGTTAGTTGAGGTGGGGGGGGGTGAAGTGACTATAGATAATAAACAGTAGTACAGGTTAGTTGAGGTGGGGGGTTAAAGTGACTATAGATAATAAACAGTAGTACAGGTTAGTTGAGGTGGGGGGTGAAGTGACTATAGATAATAAACAGTAGTACAGGTTAGTTGAGGTGGGGGGTTAAAGTGACTATAGATAATAAACAGTAGTACAGGTTAGTTGAGGTGGGGGGTGAGGTGACTATAGATAATAAACAGTAGTACAGGTTAGTTGAGGTGGGGGGTTAAAGTGACTATAGATAATAAACAGTAGTACAGGTTAGTTGAGGTGGGGGGTTAAAGTGACTATAGATAATAAACAGTAGTACAGGTTAGTTGAGGTGGGGGGGAGGTGACTATAGATAATAAACAGTAGTACAGGTTAGTTGAGGTGGGGGGGTTAAAGTGACTATAGATAATAAACAGTAGTACAGGTTAGTTGAGGTGGGGGGGGTGAGGTGACTATAGATAATAAACAGTAGTACAGGTTAGTTGAGGTGGGGGTTAAAGTGACTATAGATAATAAACAGTAGTACAGGTTAGTTGAGGTGGGGGGGTTAAAGTGACTATAGATAATAAACAGTAGTACAGGTTAGTTGAGGTGGGGGGGGGTGACTATAGATAATAAACAGTAGTACAGGTTAGTTGAGGTGGGGGGGTGAGGTGACTATAGATAATAAACAGTAGTACAGGTTAGTTGAGGTGGGGGGTTAAAGTGACTATAGATAATAAACAGTAGTACAGGTTAGTTGAGGTGGGGGGTGAAGTGACTATAGATAATAAACAGTAGTACAGGTTAGTTGAGGTGGGGGGGTTAAAGTGACTATAGATAATAAACAGTAGTACAGGTTAGTTGAGGTGGGGGGGTGAAGTGACTATAGATAATAAACAGTAGTACAGGTTAGTTGAGGTGGGGGGTGACTATAGATAATAAACAGTAGTACAGGTTAGTTGAGGTGGGGGGTGAAGTGACTATAGATAATAAACAGTAGTACAGGTTAGTTGAGGTGGGGGGGTTAAAGTGACTATAGATAATAAACAGTAGTACAGGTTAGTTGAGGTGGGGGGTTAACGTGAGTAGCAGCAGTGTAAAAACAAAATGGGGGGTAAATAATCTGATGGCTTGTGGGTAGAAGCTGTTAAGGAGCCTTTGGACCTAGACTTGGCGCTCCGGTACCACTTCCCGTGTGGTAGCAGAGAGAACAGTCTATGGCTTGTGTGACTGGTCTTTGACAATGTGTTGAGTCTTCCTCTGACACTACCTATTGTAGAGGTCCTGGATGGCAGGAGCTTGGCCCCAGTGATGTACTGGGGCCGTTCGCACTACCCTCTGTAGCACCTTACAGATGCCGAGTAGTTGCCGTACCAGGCGGTGATACAACCGGTCAGGATGCTCTCGATGGTGCAGCTGTAAGAACTTTTTGAGGATCTGGGGACCCGTGCCAAATCTTTTCAGTCTCCTGAGGGGGAAAAGGCATTGTCGGGCCCTCTTCACAACTGTCTTGGTGTGTCTGGTCCATGATAGTCCGTTGGTGATGTGGACACCAAGGAACTCGAAATTCTCGACCCGCTCCACTACAGCCCCGTTGTTAATGAGTTCGGACCGACATTTCCTGTTGTCCACGATCAGCTCCTTTGTCTTGCTACCATTGAGGGAGAGGTTGTTGTCCTGGCACCACACTGCCAGTTCTCTGACCTCTCTATAGGCTGTCTCATCGTTGAGGGAGAGGTTGTTGTCCTGGCACCACACTGCCAGTTCTCTGACCTCCTCCCTGTAGGCCGTCTCATCGTTGTCGGTGATCAGGTCCTACCACTATTGTGTTGTCAGCAAAGTTATTGATGGTGTTGGAGTCGTGTAGGATTCAGGTGCGGCACAGAGTTTCTCCACAATAATCAAACATAGGCTCATTCGGTTCAGAACGACCCGGGGCGTGACGACACGTCATCTTCTAACTGTACATAGTGATCACCATAAACGTTGACAATGTACATGAAATTAGTTTTACGATATGGAAAATGTGAAGTGCACATTTGGATTCACAGGTATTTGGCTCTGCTTGTATAACATCGAATCAATTCATTATATTCTTCAACATTTCATCTTTCAAAATGCATTGATCCCTTTTATTACAGCATTTCCTTCACTCAGACAACAAAACATTTGCCAAAAAAGTTGCCCTATTAGCAGGAACAGGAAGAGATGGGGGCAACGTCTTGTCGCTCGAGGTGCTCAAATTCAGAACATCTGTCAGTATAAACCCATACAGCTCCTGTGAAGGACAGAGCCTGAGCTCTGAGGTTCCCATTTCTGCGCTCATTAGTGTCATTTTCAACCCCTTATACAGGAGTGAGTGTTACAGGGCTACACGGCCAATTCAGACATGTTTATCTCAACATCAAATCATTTCTGGGTAACAAATCAAATGTATTTATATAGCCCTTCGTACATCAGCTGATATCTCAAAGTGATGTACAGAAACCCCAGCCTAAAAACCCAAACAGCAAGCAATGCAGGTGTAGAAGCACGGTGGCTAGGAAAAACTCCCTAGATAAGGACAAAACCTAGGAAGAAACCTAGAGAGGAACCAGGCTATGAGGGGTGGCCAGTCCTCTTCTGGATGTGCCGGGTGGAGATTATAAACCTAGAGAGGAACCAGGCTATGAGGGGTGGCCAGTCCTCTTCTGGCTGTGCCGGGTGGAGATTATAAACCTAGAGAGGAACCAGGCTATGAGGGGTGGCCAGTCCTCTTCTGGCTGTGCCGGGTGGAACATGGCCAAGATGTTCAAATGTTCATAAATGACCAGCATGGTCGAATAATAATAAGGCAGAACAGTTGAAAGGTAGCTTTACGGTAATTGTTTTCAATTCAAATGGTCAAAAACAAACAAAAAAATAGCTTCTTAGAAAAGAGCAATTTCTCAATTTTGCTAGGACTGTCTGGGAGTGGTCTGAGTGAGGAAGAGGAAAACTGAAAACTAGGTTTTATTGGTAGAGAGGTTTGGAACTCTTTCTTATTGGTGCTTCAACTAATTTACCCCCTTTGTGATGTCACCATGCAGGCCAAAACTCCATCCCACCAAAACAGGCTGACATTTCCAGGCGTTCTTTTCAAACAGCTCTGATACTAAAAAAAGCTCTATTTTAACAAACCAAATTCAACGGGTAATCTAAGTGTTGGGCAGTAGCGCTATAGGTTCAAGAGTGTGTCAGAAATCTTCATGCAATTAAACGCAAGCACAGTTATCGGCATTGGCGCTAAAAGGGATAGGTTTTGATTAATGAACAAGTTGTGGGTGTGTCAGGGTTTGGCTCCTCACTGGCCAATCAGAACGTGTTCCCATGGCTCAATATGTGGTTGTTTCAAGTTGTGTATTCATGGGTCTTTTACGTCTTTGCCTTGGAAACAACTCTAATTCCTACTCTAAACTCTAATGTTAATCCGTTAGGGTTTGTTAAACAGCTTACAGAAACAGAATAACGAATATGTAGACCATCTATACCATCTTTGTCAAATATGATGTCTTGAGCCCATTTTTCAGTCCACATTGTTCTAGAGAATTCTTCAATAGCATTCACTCTGATATAGGGGGCTAGGCTTACTGTGAATGACATTATGGCTGAGCATAGACGTGGCAAATGAAAAAAAGTAGCATCTCAATAACAGAGTTTGATTCGTTGGTGAATAAGATCCATAAAATAGTTGGAAGCATCCAGATGTGGAGATGATCTGTTTAATCAATGCTGTCGCTGAGCAGAGCAGAGCAGTACTGTCCTGTGGAGTTGATCTGTTTAATCAATGCTGTCGCTGAGCAGAGCAGTACTGACCTGTGGAGTTGATCTGTTTAATCAATGCTGTCGCTGAGCAGAGCAGAGCAGTACTGTCCTGTGGAGATGATCTGTTTAATCAATGCTGTCGCTGAGCAGAGCAGAGCAGTACTGTCCTGTGGAGATGATCTGTTTAATCAATGCTGTCGCTGAACAGAGCAGAGCAGTACTGACCTGTGGAGTTGATCTGTTTAATCAATGCTGTCGCTGAGCAGAGCAGAGCAGTACTGTCCTGTGGAGATGATCTGTTTAATCAATGCTGTCGCTGAGCAGAGCAGAGCAGTACTGTCCTGTGGAGATGATCTGTTTAATCAATGCTGTCGCTGAACAGAGCAGAGCAGTACTGACCTGTGGAGTTGATCTGTTTAATCAATGCTGTCGCTGAGCAGAGCAGAGCAGTACTGTCCTGTGGAGATGATCTGTTTAATCAATGCTGTCGCTGAGCAGAGCAGAGCAGTACTGACCTGTGGAGATGATCTGTTTAATCAATGCTGTCGCTGAACAGAGCAGAGCAGTACTGACCTGTGGAGTTGATCTGTTTAATCAATGCTGTCGCTGAGCAGAGCAGAGCAGTACTGTCCTGTGGAGATGATCTGTTTAATCAATGCTGTCGCTGAGCAGAGCAGAGCAGTACTGTCCTGTGGAGTTGATCTGTTTAATCAATGCTGTCGCAGAGCAGAGCAGAGCAGTACTGTCCTGTGGAGTTGATCTGTTTAATCAATGCTGTCGCTGAGCAGAGCAGAGCAGTATTGACCTGTGGAGTTGATCTGTTTAATCAATGCTGTCGCTGAGCAGAGCAGAGCAGTATTGACCTGTGGAGTTGATCTGTTTAATCAATGCTGTCGCTGAGCAGAGCAGAGCAGTACTGTCCTGTGGAGTTGATCTGTTTAATCAATGCTGTCGCTGAGCAGAGCAGAGCAGTACTGTCCTGTGGAGTTGACCTGTTTAATCAATGCTGTCGCTGAGCAGAGCAGAGCAGTACTGTCCTGTGGAGTTGACCTGTTTAATCAATGCTGTCGCTGAGCAGAGCAGAGCAGTACTGTCCTGTGGAGTTGACCTGTTTAATCAATGCTGTCGCTGAGCAGAGCAGAGCAGTACTGTCCTGTGGAGTTGACCTGTTTAATCAATGCTGTCGCTGAGCAGAGCAGAGCAGTACTGTCCTGTGGAGTTGACCTGTTTAATCAATGCTGTCGCTGAGCAGAGCAGAGCAGTACTGTCCTGTGGAGTTGATCTGTTTAATCAATGCTGTCGCTGAACAGAGCAGAGCAGTATTGTCCTGGTTAGTTGAGCAGAGCAGAGCAGTATTGTCCTGGTTAGTTGAGCAGAGCAGAGCAGTATTGTCCTGGTTAGTTGAGCAGAGCAGAGCAGTATTGTCCTGGTTAGTTGAGCAGAGCAGAGCAGTATTGTCCTGGTTAGTTGAGCAGAGCAGAGCAGTATTGTCCTGGTTAGTTGAGCAGAGCAGAGCAGTATTGTCCTGGTTAGTTGAGCAGAGCAGAGCAGTATTGTCCTGGTTAGTTGAGCAGAGCAGAGCAGTATTGTCCTGGTTAGTTGAGCAGAGCAGAGCAGTATTGTCCTGGTTAGTTGAGCAGAGCAGAGCAGTATTGTCCTGGTTAGTTGAGCAGAGCAGAGCAGTATTGTCCTGGTTAGTTGAGCAGAGCAGAGCAGTATTGTCCTGGTTAGTTGAGCAGAGCAGAGCAGTATTGTCCTGGTTAGTTGAGCAGAGCAGAGCAGTATTGTCCTGGTTAGTTGAGCAGAGCAGAGCAGTATTGTCCTGGTTAGTTGAGCAGAGCAGTATTGTCCTGGTTAGTTGAGCAGAGCAGTATTGTCCTGGTTAGTTGAGCAGAGCAGTATTGTCCTGGTTAGTTGAGCAGAGCAGAGCAGTATTGTCCTGGTTAGTTGAGCAGAGCAGAGCAGTATTGTCCTGGTTAGTTGAGCAGAGCAGTATTGTCCTGGTTAGTTGAGCAGAGCAGAGCAGTATTGTCCTGGTTAGTTGATCTGTTTAATCAATGCTGTCGCTGAGCAGAGCAGAGCAGTACTGTCCTGTGGAGTTGATCTGTTTAATCAATGCTGTCGCAGAGCAGAGCAGAGCAGTACTGACCTGTGGAGTTGATCTGTTTAATCAATGCTGTCGCTGAACAGAGCAGAGCAGTACTGTCCTGTGGAGTTGATCTGTTTAATCAATGCTGTCGCTGAACAGAGCAGAGCAGTACTGACCTGTGGAGTTGATCTGTTTAATCAATGCTGTCGCTGAACAGAGCAGAGCAGTACTGTCCTGTGGAGTTGATCTGTTTAATCAATGCTGTCGCTGAGCAGAGCAGAGCAGTACTGTCCTGTGGAGTTGATCTGTTTAATCAATGCTGTCGCAGAACAGAGCAGAGCAGTACTGACCTGTGGAGTTGATCTGTTTAATCAATGCTGTCGCTGAGCAGAGCAGAGCAGTACTGACCTGTGGAGTTGATCTGTTTAATCAATGCTGTCGCTGAACAGAGCAGAGCAGTACTGTCCTGTGGAGTTGATCTGTTTAATCAATGCTGTCGCTGAACAGAGCAGAGCAGTACTGTCCTGTGGAGTTGATCTGTTTAATCAATGCTGTCGCAGAACAGAGCAGAGCAGTACTGTCCTGTGGAGTTGATCTGTTTAATCAATGCTGTCGCTGAGCAGAGCAGAGCAGTACTGACCTGTGGAGTTGATCTGTTTAATCAATGCTGTCGCTGAACAGAGCAGAGCAGAGCAGAGCAGTACTGTCCTGTGGAGTTGATCTGTTTAATCAATGCTGTCGCTGAGCAGAGCAGAGCAGTACTGTCCTGGTTAGTTGATCTGTTTAATCAATGCTGTCGCTGAACAGAGCAGAGCAGTACTGTCCTGTGGAGTTGATCTGTTTAATCAATGCTGTCGCTGAGCAGAGCAGAGCAGTACTGTCCTGGTTAGTTGATCTGTTTAATCAATGCTGTCGCTGAGCAGAGCAGAGCAGTACTGTCCTGGTTAGTTGATCTGTTTAATCAATGCTGTCGCTGAGCAGAGCAGAGCAGAGCAGAGCAGTACTGTCCTGTGGAGTTGATCTGTTTAATCAATGCTGTCGCTGAGCAGAGCAGAGCAGTACTGTCCTGGTTAGTTGATCTGTTTAATCAATGCTGTCGCTGAGCAGAGCAGAGCAGTACTGTCCTGGTTAGTTGATCTGTTTAATCAATGCTGTCGCTGAGCAGAGCAGAGCAGAGCAGAGCAGTACTGTCCTGTGGAGTTGATCTGTTTAATCAATGCTGTCGCTGAACAGAGCAGAGCAGTACTGTCCTGGTTAGTTGATCTGTTTAATCAATGCTGTCGCTGAACAGAGCAGAGCAGTACTGTCCTGTGGAGTTGATCTGTTTAATCAATGCTGTCGCTGAGCAGAGCAGAGCAGTACTGTCCTGGTTAGTTGATCTGTTTAATCAATGCTGTCGCTGAGCAGAGCAGAGCAGTACTGTCCTGTGGAGTTGATCTGTTTAATCAATGCTGTCGCTGAGCAGAGCAGAGCAGTACTGTCCTGTGGAGTTGATCTGTTTAATCAATGCTGTCGCTGAGCAGAGCAGTACTGTCCTGGTTAGTTGATCTGTTTAATCAATGCTGTCGCTGAACAGAGCAGTACTGTCCTGGTTAGTTGATCTGTTTAATCAATGCTGTCGCAGAGCAGAGCAGAGCAGTACTGTCCTGTGGAGTTGATCTGTTTAATCAATGCTGTCGCAGAGCAGAGCAGAGCAGTACTGTCCTGTGGAGTTGATCTGTTTAATCAATGCTGTCGCAGAGCAGAGCAGAGCAGTACTGTCCTGTGGAGTTGATCTGTTTAATCAATGCTGTCGCTGAGCAGAGCAGTACTGTCCTGGTTAGTTGATCTGTTTAATCAATGCTGTCGCTGAGCAGAGCAGTACTGTCCTGGTTAGTTGATCTGTTTAATCAATGCTGTCGCTGAGCAGAGCAGTACTGTCCTGGTTAGTTGATCTGTTTAATCAATGCTGTCGCTGAACAGAGCAGAGCAGTATTGTCCTGGTTAGTTGAGCAGAGCAGAGCAGTATTGTCCTGGTTAGTTGAGCAGAGCAGAGCAGTATTGTCCTGGTTAGTTGAACAGAGCAGAGCAGTACTGTCCTGGTTAGTTGAACAGAGCAGAGCAGTACTGTCCTGGTTAGTTGATCTGTTTAATCAATGCTGTCGCTGAGCAGAGCAGAGCAGTACTGTCCTGGTTAGTTGATCTGTTTAATCAATGCTGTCGCTGAGCAGAGCAGAGCAGTACTGTCCTGGTTAGTTGAGCAGAGCAGAGCAGTACTGTCCTGGTTAGTTGATCTGTTTAATCAATGCTGTCGCAGAGCAGAGCAGAGCAGTACTGTCCTGGTTAGTTGATCTGTTTAATCAATGCTGTCGCTGAGCAGAGCAGAGCAGTACTGTCCTGGTTAGTTGAGCAGAGCAGAGCAGTACTGTCCTGGTTAGTTGATCTGTTTAATCAATGCTGTCGCAGAGCAGAGCAGAGCAGTACTGTCCTGGTTAGTTGATCTGTTTAATCAATGCTGTCGCAGAGCAGAGCAGAGCAGTACTGTCCTGTGGAGTTGATCTGTTTAATCAATGCTGTCGCTGAGCAGAGCAGTACTGTCCTGGTTAGTTGATCTGTTTAATCAATGCTGACGCTGAGCAGAGCAGTACTGTCCTGGTTAGTTGATCTGTTTAATCAATGCTGTCGCTGAGCAGAGCAGTACTGTCCTGGTTAGTTGATCTGTTTAATCAATGCTGTCGCTGAACAGAGCAGAGCAGTATTGTCCTGGTTAGTTGAGCAGAGCAGAGCAGTATTGTCCTGGTTAGTTGAGCAGAGCAGAGCAGTATTGTCCTGGTTAGTTGAACAGAGCAGAGCAGTACTGTCCTGGTTAGTTGAACAGAGCAGAGCAGTACTGTCCTGGTTAGTTGATCTGTTTAATCAATGCTGTCGCTGAGCAGAGCAGAGCAGTACTGTCCTGGTTAGTTGATCTGTTTAATCAATGCTGTCGCTGAGCAGAGCAGAGCAGTACTGTCCTGGTTAGTTGAGCAGAGCAGAGCAGTACTGTCCTGGTTAGTTGATCTGTTTAATCAATGCTGTCGCAGAGCAGAGCAGAGCAGTACTGTCCTGGTTAGTTGATCTGTTTAATCAATGCTGTCGCTGAGCAGAGCAGAGCAGTACTGTCCTGGTTAGTTGAGCAGAGCAGAGCAGTACTGTCCTGGTTAGTTGATCTGTTTAATCAATGCTGTCGCAGAGCAGAGCAGAGCAGTACTGTCCTGGTTAGTTGATCTGTTTAATCAATGCTGTCGCAGAGCAGAGCAGAGCAGTACTGTCCTGTGGAGTTGATCTGTTTAATCAATGCTGTCGCTGAGCAGAGCAGAGCAGTACTGTCCTGTGGAGTTGATCTGTTTAATCAATGCTGTCGCTGAACAGAGCAGAGCAGTATTGTCCTGGTTAGTTGAACAGAGCAGAGCAGTACTGTCCTGGTTAGTTGAGCAGAGCAGAGCAGTACTGTCCTGGTTAGTTGAACAGAGCAGAGCAGTACTGTCCTGTGGAGTTGAACAGAGCAGAGCAGTACTGTCCTGTGGAGTTGAACAGAGCAGAGCAGTACTGTCCTGGTTAGTTGAACAGAGCAGAGCAGTACTGTCCTGGTTAGTTGAACAGAGCAGAGCAGTACTGTCCTGGTTAGTTGAGCAGAGCAGAGCAGTACTGTCCTGGTTAGTTGAACAGAGCAGAGCAGTATTGTCCTGGTTAGTTGAGCAGAGCAGTATTGTCCTGGTTAGTTGAGCAGAGCAGAGCAGTATTGTCCTGGTTAGTTGAGCAGAGCAGAGCAGTATTGTCCTGGTTAGTTGAACAGAGCAGAGCAGTATTGTCCTGGTTAGTTGAACAGAGCAGTATTGTCCTGGTTAGTTGAACAGAGCAGAGCAGTATTGTCCTGGTTAGTTGAACAGAGCAGTATTGTCCTGGTTAGTTGAGCAGAGCAGAGCAGTATTGTCCTGGTTAGTTGAACAGAGCAGTATTGTCCTGGTTAGTTGAACAGAGCAGAGCAGTATTGTCCTGGTTAGCTGAACAGAGCAGTATTGTCCTGGTTAGTTGACCAGAGCAGAGCAGTATTGTCCTGGTTAGTTGAACAGAGCAGAGCAGTATTGTCCTGGTTAGTTGAACAGAGCAGTATTGTCCTGGTTAGTTGAACAGAGCAGAGCAGTATTGTCCTGGTTAGTTGAACAGAGCAGAGCAGTATTGTCCTGGTTAGTTGAACAGAGCAGTATTGTCCTGGTTAGTTGAGCAGAGCAGAGCAGTATTGTCCTGGTTAGTTGAACAGAGCAGAGCAGTATTGTCCTGGTTAGTTGAACAGAGCAGAGCAGTATTGTCCTGGTTAGTTGAACAGAGCAGAGCAGTATTGTCCTGGTTAGTTGAACAGTATTGTCCTGGTTAGTTGAGAGCAGTATTGTCCTGGTTAGTTGAGCAGAGCAGTATTGTCCTGGTTAGTTGAGCAGAGCAGAGCAGTATTGTCCTGGTTAGTTGAACAGAGCAGAGCAGTATTGTCCTGGTTAGTTGAGCAGAACAGAGCAGTATTGTCCTGGTTAGTTGAACAGTATTGTCCTGGTTAGTTGAGCAGAGCAGAGCAGTATTGTCCTGGTTAGTTGAGCACAGTATTGTCCTGGTTAGTTGAACAGAGCAGTATTGTCCTGGTTAGTTGAACAGAGCAGTATTGTCCTGGTTAGTTGAACAGAGCAGAGCAGTTGATATGTCCTGGTTAGTTGAGCAGAGCAGAGCAGTATTGTCCTGGTTAGTTGAGCAGAGCAGAGCAGTATTGTCCTGGTTAGTTGAGCAGAGCAGTATTGTCCTGGTTAGTTGAGCAGAGCAGAGCAGTATTGTCCTGGTTAGTTGAGCAGAGCAGAGCAGTATTGTCCTGGTTAGTTGAACAGCAGAGCAGTATTGTCCTGGTTAGTTGAGCAGAGCAGAGTCAGTTGATTGTATTGTCCTGGTTAGTTGAGCAGAGCAGAGCAGTATTGTCCTGGTTAGTTGAGCAGAGCAGAGCAGTATTGTCCTGGTTAGTTGAGCAGAGCAGAGCAGTATTGTCCTGGTTAGTTGAGCAGAGCAGAGCAGTATTGTCCTGGTTAGTTGAAGAGCAGAGCAGTCCTGGTTAGTTGAGCAGAGCAGTATTGTCCTGGTTAGTTGAGCAGAGCAGAGCAGTATTGTCCTGGTTAGTTGAGCAGAGCAGAGCAGTATTGTCCTGGTTAGTTGAGCAGAGCAGTATTGTCCTGGTTAGTTGAGCAGAGCAGAGTCCTGGTTAGTTGATTGTCCTGGTTAGTTGAACAGAGCAGAGCAGTATTGTCCTGGTTAGTTGAGCAGAGCAGTATTGTCCTGGTTAGTTGAGCAGAGCAGAGCAGTATTGTCCTGGTTAGTTGAGCAGAGCAGAGCAGTATTGTCCTGGTTAGTTGAGCAGAGCAGTATTGTCCTGGTTAGTTGAGCAGAGCAGTCCTGGTTATTGAGCAGAGCAGAGCAGTCCTGGTTAGTTGAGCAGAGCAGAGCAGTATTGTCCTGGTTAGTTGAGCAGAGCAGATTGTCCTGGTTAGTATTGTCCTGGTTAGTTGAGCAGAGCAGAGCAGTATTGTCCTGGTTAGTTGAGCAGAGCATTATTGTCCTGGTTAGTTGAGCAGAGCAGAGCAGTATTGTCCTGGTTAGTTGAGCAGAGCAGTATTGTCCTGGTTAGTTGAGCAGAGCAGTATTGTCTGGTTAGTTGATTGTCCTGGTTAGTTGAGAGCAGAGCAGTATTGTCCTGGTTAGTTGAGCAGAGCAGAGCAGTATTGTCCTGGTTAGTTGAGCAGAGCAGAGCAGTATTGTCCTGGTTAGTTGAGCAGAGCAGATTGTCCTGGTTAGTTGAACAGAGCAGAGCAGTATTGTCCTGGTTAGTTGAGCAGAGCAGTATTGTCCTGGTTAGTTGAGCAGAGCAGAGCAGTATTGTCCTGGTTAGTTGAGCAGAGCAGAGCAGTATTGTCCTGGTTAGCAGAGCAGAGCAGTATTGTCCTGGTTAGTTGAGCAGAGCAGTATTGTCCTGGTTAGTTGAGCAGAGCAGTATTGTCCTGGTTAGTTGAGCAGAGCAGTATTGTCCTGGTTAGTTGAGCAGAGCAGTTGTCCTGGTTAGTTGAGCAGAGCAGTATTGTCCTGGTTAGCAGAGCAGTATTGTCCTGGTTAGCAGAGCAGAGCAGTATTGTCCTGGTTAGTTGAGCAGAGCAGTATTGTCCTGGTTAGTTGAACAGAGCAGTATTGTCCTGGTTAGTTGAACAGAGCAGAGCAGTATTGTCCTGGTTAGTTGAGAGAGCAGAGCAGTATTGTCCTGGTTAGTTGAACAGAGCAGAGCAGTATTGTCCTGGTTAGTTGAACAGAGCAGAGCAGTATTGTCCTGGTTAGTTGAGCAGAGCAGAGCAGTATTGTCCTGGTTAGTTGAACAGAGCAGAGCAGTATTGTCCTGGTTAGTTGAACAGAGCAGAGCAGTATTGTCCTGGTTAGTTGAACAGAGCAGAGCAGTATTGTCCTGGTTAGTTGAACAGAGCAGAGCAGTATTGTCCTGGTTAGTTGAACAGCAGAGCAGTATTGTCCTGGTTAGTTGAACAGAGCAGAGCAGTATTGTCCTGGTTAGTTGAGCAGAGCAGTATTGTCCTGGTTAGTTGAACAGAGCAGAGCAGTATTGTCCTGGTTAGTTGAACAGTATTGTCCTGGTTAGTTGAACAGAGCAGAGCAGTATTGTCCTGGTTAGTTGAGCAGAGCAGTATTGTCCTGGTTAGTTGATATTGTCCTGGTTAGTTGAACAGAGCAGTATTGTCCTGGTTAGTTGAACAGAGCAGAGCAGTATTGTCCTGGTTAGTTGAGCAGAGCAGTATTGTCCTGGTTAGTTGAGCAGAGCAGTATTGTCCTGGTTAGTTGAGCAGAGCAGTATTGTCCTGGTTAGTTGAACAGAGCAGAATTGTCCTGGTTAGTTGAGCAGAGCAGTATTGTCCTGGTTAGTTGAGCAGAGCAGTATTGTCCTGGTTAGTTGAGCAGAGCAGTATTGTCCTGGTTAGTTGATTGTCCTGGTTAGTTGAACAGAGCAGTATTGTCCTGGTTGGTTGAGTATTGTCCTGGTTAGTTGAGCAGAGCAGTATTGTCCTGGTTAGAGTTGAGCAGAGCAGTATTGTCCTGGTTAGTTGAACAGAGCAGTATTGTCCTGGTTAGTTGAACAGAGCAGTATTGTCCTGGTTAGTTGAACAGAGCAGTATTGTCCTGGTTAGTTGAACAGAGCAGAGCAGTATTGTCCTGGTTAGTTGAACAGAGCAGTATTGTCCTGGTTAGTTGAACAGAGCAGTATTGTCCTGGTTAGTTGACCAGAGCAGTATTGTCCTGGTTAGTTGAGCAGAGCAGAGCAGTATTGTCCTGGTTAGTTGAACAGAGCAGTATTGTCCTGGTTAGTTGACCAGAGCAGTATTGTCCTGGTTAGTTGAACAGAGCAGTATTGTCCTGGTTAGTTGAGCAGAGCAGTATTGTCCTGGTTAGTTGAACAGAGCAGAGCAGTATTGTCCTGGTTAGTTGAGCAGAGCAGAGCAGTATTGTCCTGGTTAGTTGAGCAGAGCAGTATTGTCCTGGTTAGTTGAGCAGAGCAGTATTGTCCTGGTTAGTTGAGCAGAGCAGAGCAGTATTGTCCTGGTTAGTTGAACAGAGCAGTATTGTCTGGTTGTTGAACAGAGCAGAGCAGTATTGTCCTGGTTAGTTGAGCAGAGCAGTATTGTCCTGGTTAGTTGAACAGAGCAGTATTGTCCTGGTTAGTTGAAGAGCAGTATTGTCCTGGTTAGTTGAACAGAGCAGTATTGTCTGGTTAGTTGAAGAGCAGATTGTCAGTTGAACAGTATTGTCCTGGTTAGTTGAACAGAGCAGTATTGTCCTGGTTAGTTGAACAGAGCAGAGCAGTATTGTCCTGGTTAGTTGAACAGAGCAGAGCAGTATTGTCCTGGTTAGTTGAACAGAGCAGAGCAGTATTGTCCTGGTTAGTTGAACAGAGCAGTATTGTCCTGGTTAGTTGAACAGAGCAGAGCAGTATTGTCCTGGTTAGTTGAACAGAGCAGTATTGTCCTGGTTAGTTGAGCAGAGCAGAGCATTATTGTCCTGGTTAGTTGAGCAGAGCAGTATTGTCCTGGTTAGTTGAACAGAGCAGAGCAGTATTGTCCTGGTTAGTTGAGCAGAGCAGTATTGTCCTGGTTAGTTGAGCAGAGCAGTATTGTCCTGGTTAGTTGAACAGCAGAGCAGTATTGTCCTGGTTAGTTGAACAGAGCAGTATTGTCCTGGTTAGTTGAGCAGAGCAGTATTGTCCTGGTTAGTTGAGCAGAGCAGTATTGTCCTGGTTAGTTGAGCAGAGCAGTATTGTCCTGGTTAGTTGAGCAGAGCAGTATTGTCCTGGTTAGTTGAACAGAGCAGAGCAGTATTGTCCTGGTTAGTTGAGCAGAGCAGTATTGTCCTGGTTAGTTGAACAGAGCAGTATTGTCCTGGTTAGTTGAGCAGAGCAGTATTGTCCTGGTTAGTTGAACAGAGCAGAGCAGTATTGTCCTGGTTAGTTGAACAGAGCAGTATTGTCCTGGTTAGTTGAACAGAGCAGAGCAGTATTGTCCTGGTTAGTTGAACAGAGCAGTATTGTCCTGGTTAGTTGAACAGAAACAGAGCAGTATTGTCCTGGTTAGTTGAGCAGAGCAGTATTGTCCTGGTTAGTTGAACAGAGC
>NW_025748505.1:2500-7500 GCF_021184085.1 Oncorhynchus gorbuscha
ACAGTACAGTAGAGTAGAGTAGAGTACAGTACAGTACAGTACAGTACAGTACAGTACAGTACAGTACAGTACTGTACAGTGGAGTAGAGTACAGTAGAGTACAGTAGAGTACAGTAGAGTACAGTACAGTACAGTACAGTACAGTACAGTACAGTACAGTAGAGTGGAGTTCAGTACAGTAGAGTAGAGTAGAGTACATTACATTACAGTAGAGTACAGTAGAGTAGAGTAGAATACAGTACAGTAGAGTACAGAAGAGTACAGTAGAGTATAGTAGAGTACAGTAGAGTCCAGTAGAGAAGAGTATAGTATAGTAGAGTACAGTAGAATACAGTAGAGTAGAGTAGAGTACAGTATAGTAGAGTACAGTACAGTACAGTAGAGTAGAGTAGAGTACAGTACAGTACAGTAGAGTAGAGTAGAGTACAGTACAGTACAGTACAGTACAGTACAGTACAGTACAGTACAGTACAGTAGAGTAGAGTAGAGTACAGTACAGTACAGTACAGTACAGTACAGTACAGTACAGTACAGTACAGTACAGTACAGTAGAGTACAGTAGAATACAGTACAGTAGAGTACAGTAGAATACAGTACAGTAGAGTACAGTAGAATACAGTACAGTGCAGTAGAGTACAGTGCAGTACAGTAGAGTACAGTATCGTACAGTAGAATACAGTACAGTACAGTAGAGTAGAGTACAGTAGAGTACAGTAGAATACAGTACAGTACAGTAGAGTAGAGTACAGTAGAGTACAGTAGAATACAGTACAGTACAGTATAGTACAGTAGAATACAGTACAGTACAGTAGAGTACAGTACAGTACAGTAGAATACAGTGCAGTATAGTAGAGTACAGTAGAGTACAGTATAATACAGTACAGAAGAGTAGAGTAGAGTAGAGTACAGTAGAATACAGTACAGTACAGTAGAGTAGAGTAGAGTACATTCAGTAGAATACAGTAGAGTACAGTAGAGTACAGTAGAGTACAGTAGAATACAGTACAGTACTGTAGAGTAGAGTAGAGTAGAGTACAGTAGAATACAGTACAGTACTGTAGAGTAGAGTAGAGTACAGTAGAATACAGTAAAGTTCTGTACAGTAAAGTAGAGTAGAGTACATTGAGTAGAATACAGTACAGTACAGTAAAGTACAGTAGAGTACATTGAGTAGAATACAGTACATTACAGTACAGTAGAGTAGAGTAGAGTACATTCAGTAGAGTAGAGTAGAGTAGAGTAGAGTAGAGTAGAGTAGAGTACAGTACAGTACAGTACAGTACAGTACAGTACAGTACAGTACATTCAGTAGAATACAGTACAGGTGTCCGTATGTGTGTGTGTGTGTGTGTGTGTGTGTGTGTGTGTGTGTGTGTGTGTGTGTGTGTGTGTGTGTGTGTGTGTGTGTGTGTGTGTGTGTGTGTGTGTGTGTGTGTGTGTGTGTGTTTGCCCGTATAAAAATTCACTACATCAAACAAGACAGGCCTTACTGCTATTAGCCAATAGAAACACATTGAATAACAGATAGTCCTGACTGCTATTAGAAACACATTGAATAACAGATAGTCCTGACTGCTATTAGCCAATAGAAACACATTGAATAACAGATAGTCCTTACTGCTATTAGAAACACATTGAATAAAAGATAGTCCTTACTGCTATTAGAAACACATTGAATAACAGATAGTCCTTACTGCTATCAGCCCATAGAAACACATTGAATAACAGATAGTCCTTACTGGGTTGGAGCGAGCGGTCGCATCGGCATTTCGCTCCGCAGGTAGTATAACTTTTTCATTACAATTTCATTACATTTCATTATAGTACAACGGTTTGATTTGTCTAATCTTAGCAATTTCTTCTTAGCTAGCTACATAGCCGTCTTTGTATCAAAGATAATTGCGTAATTATCGTATTTCGTCGTCCTAACGTAGTCTTCACTGCTCTGCCCAGCAGCTAGCCAGCTAGCCAGCTAGCCAGCTAGCAAACGTCCACCGATTAGCAGCACTGTAGAAACTATTACACTCAACTGAATGACTTGATTAGTGTAGTGTTAGCTAGCTACATAGCTGTCTTTGCTGTCTTCATATCCCAAGATAATTGTGTAGTTTAGAGTGTGTTGTCTTAGAGTGATTATCTTAATTTACCGAGGTTAGCTAGCCAGCTATTTGTCGTCCTTAACGTAGGTGACTCTGCTAGCTAGCCAACAGCTAGCCAACGTCTTCCGAATAGAACTTCGCACTCAACAACCCGGTCGCATTCACAGGTAGTATCACATTTTCATTTAATTTCATTACAGTACAACGGTTTGATTTGTTTGATCGTAGCTAGCTACATAGCTAGCTACATAGCCGTCTTTGTATCAACGATAATTGTGTAGTCTAGAGCGATTTTCTAGGTTAGCTAGCCAGCTATTGTCGTTCTCTTAACGCAACGTAACGTAAACAACACTGCTAGCTAGCCAGCTAGCAGCACTGAAGAAACTATTACACTCAACGGAACGACTTGATTAGTGTAGTGTCAACAACGCAGCCACTGCCAGCTAGCCTACAAAGTCAACAACGCAGCCACTGCCAGCTACAGCCTACTTCAGCAGTACTGTTATCATTTTAATCATTTTAGTCAATAAGATTCTTGCTACGTAAGCTTAACTTTCTGAACATTCGAGACGTGTAGTCCACTTGTCATTCCAATCTCCTTTGCATTAGCGTAGCCTCTTCTGTAGCCTGTCAACTATGTGTCTGTCTATCCCTGTTCTCTCCTCTCTGCACAGACCATACAAACGCTCCACACCGCGTGGCCGCGCGGCCACCTAATCTGGTGGTCCCAGCGCGCAAAACCCACGTGGAGTTCCAGGTCTCCGGTAGCCTCTGGAACTGCCGATCTGCGGCCAACAAGGCAGAGTTCATCTCAGCCTATGTCTCCCTCCAGTCCCTCGACTTCTTGGCACTGACGGAAACATGGATCACGACAGACAACACTGCTACTCCTACTGCTCTCTCTTCGTCCGCCCACGTGTTCTCGCACACCCGAGAGCTTCTGGTCAGCGGGGTGGTGGCACCAGGATCCTCATCTCTCCCAAGTGGTCATTCTCTCTTTCTCCCCTTACCCATCTGTCTATCGCCGCCTTTGAATTCCATGCTGTCACAGTTACCAGCCCTTTCAAGCTTAACATCCTTATCATTTATCGCCCTCCAGGTTCCCTCGGAGAGTTCATCAATGAGCTTGATGCCTTGATAAGCTCCTTTCCTGAGGACGGCTCACCTCTCACAGTTCTGGGCGACTTTAACCTCCCCACGTCTACCTTTGACTCATTCCTCTCTGCCTCCTTTCCACTCCTCTCCTCTTTTGACCTCACCCTCTCACCCTCCCCCCTACTCACACGGCAGGCAATACGCTCAACCTCATCTTTACTAGATGCTGTTCTTCCACTAACCTCATTGCAACTCACCTCCAAGTCTCCGACCACTACCTTGTATCCTTTTCCCTCTCGCTCTCATCCAACACCTCCCACACTGCCCCTACTCGGATGGTATCGCGCCGTCCCAACCTTCGCTCTCTCTCCCCCGCTACTCTCTCCTCTTCCATCCTATCATCTCTTCCTTCTGCTCAAACCTTCTCCAACCTATCTCCTGATTCTGCCTCCTCAACCCTCCTCTCCTCCCTTTCTGCATCCTTTGACTCTCTATGTCCCCTATCCTCCAGGCCGGCTCGGTCCTCCCCTCCCGCTCCGTGGCTCGACGACTCATTGCGAGCTCACAGAACAGGGCTCCGGGCAGCCGAGCGGAAATGAGGGAAAACTCGCCTCCCTGCGGACCTGGCATCCTTTCACTCCCTCCTCTCTACATTTTCCTCCTCTGTCTCTGCTGCTAAAGCCACTTTCTACCACTCTAAATTCCAAGCATCCGCCTCTAACCCTAGGAAGCTCTTTGCCACCTTCTCCTCCCTTCTGAATCCTCCTCCCCCTCCCCCCCCTCCACCCTCTCTGCAGATGACTTCGTCAACCATTTTGAAAAGAAGGTCGACGACATCCGATCCTCGTTTGCTAAGTCAAACGACACCGCTGGTTCTGCTCACACTGCCCTACCCTGTGCTCTGACCTCTTTCTCCCCTCTCTCTCCAGATGAAATCTCGCGTCTTGTGACGGCCAGCCGCCCAACAACCTGCCCGCTTGACCCTATCCCCTCCTCTCTTCTCCAGACCATTTCCGGAGACCTTCTCCCTTACCTCACCTCGCTCATCAACTCATCCCCGACCGCTGGCTACGTCCCTTCCGTCTTCAAGAGAGCGAGAGTTGCACCCCTTCTGAAAAAACCTACACTCGATCCCTCCGATGTCAACAACTACAGACCAGTATCCCTTCTTTCTTTTCTCTCCAAAACTCTTGAACGTGCCGTCCTTGGCCAGCTCTCCCGCTATCTCTCTCTGAATGACCTTCTTGATCCAAATCAGTCAGGTTTCAAGACTAGTCATTCAACTGAGACTGCTCTTCTCTGTATCACGGAGGCGCTCCGCACTGCTAAAGCTAACTCTCTCTCCTCTGCTCTCATTCTTCTAGACATATCGGCTGCCTTCGATACTGTGAACCATCAGATCCTCCTCTCCACCCTCTCCGAGTTGGGCACCTCCGGCGCGGCCCACGCTTGGATTGCGTCCTACCTGACAGGTCGCTCCTACCAGGTGGCGTGGCGAGAATCTGTCTCCTCACCACGCGCTCTCACCACTGGTGTCCCCCAGGGCTCTGTTCTAGGCCCTCTCCTATTCTCGCTATACACCAAGTCACTTGGCTCTGTCATAACCTCACATGGTCTCTCCTATCATTGCTATGCAGACGACACACAATTAATCTTCTCCTTTCCCCCTTCTGATGACCAGGTGGCGAATCGCATCTCTGCATGTCTGGCAGACATATCAGTGTGGATGACGGATCACCACCTCAAGCTGAACCTCGGCAAGACGGAGCTGCTCTTCCTCCCGGGGAAGGACTGCCCGTTCCATGA
>NW_025748505.1:12500-25000 GCF_021184085.1 Oncorhynchus gorbuscha
TCTTCTCTTCTCTTCTCTTCTCTTCTCCTCTCTTCTCCTCTCTCCTCCCCCATTTCCCACTCCTCTCCTCTCCTCTCCTCTCCTCTCCTCTCCTCTCCTCTCCTCTCCTCTCCCGTCTCAGAGGCAGCATTTTAATATACATTATTCATTCTAACAAAAAGGAATAGGTTTGTGAGGGTTTCCTCTCCTCTCCTCTCCTCTCTTCTCCTCTCTCCTCCCCCATTTCCCTCTCCTCTCCTCTCCTCTCCTCTCCTCTCCTCTCCTCTCCTCTCCTCTCCTCTCCTCTCCTCTCCTCTCCTCTCCTCTCCTCTCTCCTGCCCCATTTCCCTCTCCTGCCCCATCTCCTCTCCTCTCCTCTCCTCTCCTCTCCTCTCCTCTCCTCTCCTCTCCTCTCCTCTCCTCTCCTCTCCCTCTCCTCTCCTCTCCCCTCTCCTCTCCTCTCCTCTCCTCTCCTCTGTGGCCCCATCAATGTGGATGGGGGCATGATCTCTGCTGTCTCCTGTAGTCCACGATCAGCTCCTTCGTTTTGTTGACGTTGAGGGAGAGGTTATTTTCCTGCCACCACTCCTCCAAGGCATTGGGGCGGCAGGGTAGCCTAGTGGTTAGAGTGGAGGGGCGGCAGGGTAGCCTAGTGGTTAGAGTGGAGGGGCGGCAGGGTAGCCTAGTGGTTAGAGGGAGGGGCGGCAGGGTAGCCTAGTGGTTAGAGTGGAGGGGCGGCAGGGTAGACTAGTGGTTAGAGTGGAGGGGTGGCAGGGTAGCCTAGTGGTTAGAGTGGAGGGGCGGCAGGGTAGACTAGTAGATAGAGTGGAGGGGCGGCAGGGTAGACTAGTGGTTAGAGCATTGGACTAGTAACTGGAAGTTTGCATGTTCAAATCCCTGAGCTGACAAGGTACAAATCTGTCATTCTGCCCCTGAACAGGCAGATAACCCACTGTTCTTAGGCTGTCAGTGAAAATAATAATTTGTTCTTAACTGACCTGCCTAGTTAAATAAAGGTAAAATAAAAATAAAATTCACCTCCTCCTCCCCGTAAGCCGTCTCGTCATTGTCTGTAATCAGGCCTACCACTGTTGTGTCAACAGCAAACTCGATCTCCTACATCCGTTTGTCTGTCCAGGAACTACCAAGAACTACCAGGTACTACCATCTCCTTACATGTCAGGACCCGGTTACGAACCCGGGTCTCCGGAGTGAGAAACAGTCACTTAACCAACTGAGCCACGAATAGTCGGCAGAACCCAGAAGATGAGGCAGACACAGCAGTACTTGAGACGGTGTATTTAATGAAGTAAAAAGTGAAGTTCTTCAGGAAAACATGTAACTCCACAACCTCAAAAGGAATTCCACAAGAACAAAGGTAATCCTCCAAGACAAAAAAGGTAAATCCACAAGGTGGAAGGTAAAGCACAAAAAGCCAAAAAGATACTGAAAAACAAACAAACAAGAACAAAAAAACAGAATTCCACAAGAGAGTCCACCGGGATCAACAAGAGTTCTCAGAGTACTAGGGCTGGGTGCTAACATACAAACACAGAGCAAAGAACTGAGGAAAACAAAGGGTTTAAATGCAATCAGGGGAAACGAGGCACAGGTGCAAATAATAATGGGGATCAAGGGAAAACAAAAGGTCAAAAGGCACAATGGGGGCATCTAGTGACCAAAAACCGGAACAACCCTGGCCAAATCCTGACACTACAGCCGTTTGTCTGTCCAGGACTACCAGGAACTACCAGGAACTACCAGGAACTACCAGGAACTACCGTCTCATCTCCTACAGCTGTTTGTCTGTCCAGGAACTACCATCTCATCTCCTACATCCGCTTGTCTGTCCAGGAACTACCAGGAACTACCAGGCACTACTATCTCATCTCCTATAGCCGTGTGTCTGTCCAGGAACTACCAGGCACTACTATTTCATCTCCTACATCAGTTTGTCTGTCCAGGACTACCAGGAACTACCGTCTCATCTCCTACATCCGTTTGTCTGTCCAGGAACTACCAGGAACTACCAGGCACTATTATCTCATCTCCTACATCAGTTTGTCTGTCCAGGACTACCAGGAACTACCGTCTCATCTCCTACATCCGTGTGTCTGTCCAGGAACTACCAGGAACTACCAGGAACTACCAGGAACTACCGTCTCATCCCCTACAGCCGTTTGTCTGTCCAGGACTACCAGGAACTACCAGGAGCTACCAGGAACTACCGTCTCATCCCCTACAGCCGTTTGTCTGTCCAGGACTACCAGGAACTACCAGGAACTACCAGGAACTCCCGTCTCATCTCCTACAGCCGTTTGTCTGTCCAGGAACTACCAGGAACTACCGTCTCATCTCCTACATCCATTTGTCTGTCCAGGAACTACCATCTCATCTCCTACATCCATTTGTCTGTCCAGGAACTACCAGGAACTACCAGGAACTACCAGGAACTACCAGGAACTACCGTCTCATCTCCTACAGCCGTTTGTCTGTCCAGGAACTACCAGGAACTACCAGGAACTACCGTCTCATCTCCTACAGCCGTTTGTCTGTCCAGGAACTACCAGGAACTACCAGGAACTACCAGGAACTACCGTCTCATCTCCTACAGCCGTTTGTCTGTCCAGGAACTACCAGGAACTACCGTCTCATCTCCTACAGCCGTGTGTTTGTCCAGGAACTACCAGGAACTACTGTCTCATCCCCTACAGCCGTGTGTCTGTCCAGGACTACCAGGAACTACTGTCTCATCCCCTACAGCCGTGTGTCTGTCCAGGACTACCAGGAACTACCAGGAACTCCCGTCTCATCTCCTTGTTTACACCCAACAATTGATGAGCAGCATCTCAACCAGCAGAAAACACAACAGGACTTTGCCTTGAGAGTTGTGTGTGTGTGTGTGTGTGTGTGTGTGTGTGTGTGTGTGTGTGTGTGTGTGTGTGTGTGTGTGTGTGTGTGTGTGTGTGTGTGTGTGTGTGTGTGTGTGTGTGTGTGTGTGTGTGTGTGTGTGTGTGTGTGTGTCTGTGTCTGTGTCTGTGTGTCTGTCTGTGTCTGTGTGTGTGTGTGTGTGTGTGTGTGTGTGTGTGTGTGTGTGTGTGTGTGTGTATATATGGAAGATGAGTGTGTGTGTAACACAGGTGTGATCAAAACACCGACAGAGTGATGCAGGCTGGGTAAAAAAAAACAAAAAAACAAACGATAACCCCTACAGACAGTACAGACAGGAGCATCCATCCCACTTCAAAATATTCATACCAGGGCAGCACGTTTAGTGGGAACGTCATCCCTGGATCTATGGCTTGTAGAGGTGCACATCATCCGTCTGGTTAGGCGGATTCACAAGGTCTCCGAGTCCCAAACAGCGCCCTATTCTACACAGTGCACTACTACTTCCAGAACCCTATGGGGCCCTGTGTCAAAAGTAGTGCACTGTGTAGGGAATAGGGCGCCTCCCTTTGCTCTCCCTCCGTCCTCTCTATCAGTCTATATCTAGCTGTTCCTGACTAGCCCTGATCTCATAAACATTTAAATCAATCAAACAGTACTCCGTCACTCTGTTTCACTACATCATGTCTGGATTATAAAGAGGTGGAATGGCTAAACAGCAATGTGTTGACAGTGAAACACACGCTGTACTGTTTGGTTAATAGTAGACGTACGGAGAAAATTGACGTCTCTCTCATTTTCATATCATCACTGACGAGAATGAATGGAGAGCTGTAAAGCCGGAGAAGTGCAGATACAGAGAGAACTGCCTGGTGTTTTTTTGACTTCACTTCACTTATTACAATTGTGACTTGGGAAGTACATTATTGTGTGCGACGGTGTCCAGAGATCTTGAATTGTTCCAGAGGCAGATCTTTCTATTGCATATATTAACCTGTTTCTCTTCTGGTCACGGCTACCGGCGCTAGACGAATTGACGTCTCTCTCATTTTCATATCATCACTGACGAGAATGAATGGAGAGCTGTAAGCCGGAGAAGTGCAGATACAGAGAGAACTGCCTGGTGTTTTGTCATATATTAACCTGTTCCTCTTCTGGTCACGGCTACCGGCGCTACGCAGACAACCTGCCAGGATTACAGCAGAACTCATCACGCTGGCACACACCCTTTACACGTGACCTCCGGCAACACTCCCAGTGTGTCTGCAAGCAAGGGGAGACCCGTTTCCAATCTAACAAGTTACGAGACATGAGGAAGAAGGGAACAAAATATGATCTATCTATAAATCTATTATTATCACACACACAAAAAAAAGAGGTAAATGTAGAGATGAGGGCCTGGCTCGGTGAAAAAGAAATCTTTCTTTTTCTCGAATTGTAATTTGCAATTGTGTAAAACAAGAACAGGCTCTTTGAATAAAATTGTAAAAACACAGTCGTCCTGGTTTTTTTTGTATTTCGAAGAACTGCAAGGGAATAGAAGATTAAAGAGATGTAACTTTGCCTTTTATGTCGTTAAGCAGTCTGCTAATTAGCTCGACGTTAAAACATAAAGGAGCTTTGGGGACGGAATTAATTTAGGGATGAAGTAAAGTTAATGGAGGGAGGAATAGGGGAAAAAAAGGAATAAAGACAGAATAAAAAAACAAGAGAGGGACAATGACCCCCCCGGGGAGAGAAGGAGGATGGGGTGGGGGGGTCCTCCTCATTATGTGTCGCTGGGATATGATGCAAGCAGCTCCTGTCAGAGTGCAGGAATGGCTTACTGCTCTCTATAGAGACGTACTGTTATAGGGGCTTACAGCTCTCTATAGAGATGTACTGTTATAGTGGCTTACTGCAGATGTCCTGTTATAGGGGCTTACATCTCTCTATAGAGATGTACTGTTATAGTGGCTTACTGCTCTCATTAGAGATGTACTGTTATAGTGGCTTACTGCAGATGTACTGTTATAGTGGCTTACTGCTCTCATTAGAGATGTACTGTTATAGTGGCTTACTGCTCTCATTAGAGATGTACTGTTATAGGGGCTTACAGCTCTCTATAGAGATGTACAGTTATAGTGGCTTACTGCTCTCTATAGAGATGTATTGTTATAGCTTACTGCAGATGCTTACTGCTCTCTATAGAGATGTACTGTTATAGTGGCTTACAGCTCTCTATAGAGATGTACTGTTATAGTGGCTTACTGCTCTCTATAGAGATGTACTGTTATAGTGGCTTACTGCAGATGTCCTGTTATAGGGGCTTACAGCTCTCTATAGAGATGTACTGTTATAGTGGCTTACTGCTCTCTATAGAGATGTACTGTTATAGTGGCTTACTGCAGATGTACTGTTATAGTGGCTTACTGCAGATGTACTGTTATAGGGCTTACAGCTCTCTATAGAGATGTACTGTTATAGTGGCTTACTGCAGATTACTGCTTACATCTCTCTATAGAGATGTACTGTTATAGTGGCTTACTGCTCTCAGATGTACTGTTATAGTGGCTTACTGCAGATGTACTGTTATAGTGGCTTACTGCTCTCTATAGAGATGTACTGTTATAGTGGCTTACTGCTCTCTATTAGAGATGTACTGTTATAGGGGCTTACAGCTCTCTATAGAGATGTACAGTTATAGTGGCTTACTGCTCTCTATAGAGATGTATTGTTATAGTGGCTTACTGCAGATGTCCTGTTATAGGGGCTTACAGCTCTCTATAGAGATGTACTGTTATAGTGGCTTACTGCTCTCTATAGAGATGTACTGTTATAGTGGCTTACTGCTCTCTATAGAGATGTACTGTTATAGTGGCTTACTGCAGATGTCCTGTTATAGGGGCTTACAGCTCTCTATAGAGATGTACTGTTATAGTGGCTTACTGCTCTCTATAGAGATGTACTGTTATAGTGGCTTACTTACTAGCAGATGTACTGTTATAGGGCTTAGCTCTCTATAGAGATGTACTGTTATAGTGGCTTACTGCTCTCTATAGAGATGTACTGTTATAGTGGCTTACTGCAGATGTACTGTTATAGTGGCTTACTGCTCTCTATAGAGACGTACTGTTATAGGGGCTTACAGCTCTCTATAGAGATGTACTGTTATAGTGGCTTACTGCTCTCTATAGAGATGTACTGTTATAGTGGCTTACTGCTCTCTATAGAGATGTACTGTTATAGTGGCTTACTGCTCTCAATAGAGATGTACTGTTATAGTGGCTTACTGCTCTCTATAGAGATGTACTGTTATAGTGGCTTACTGCTCTCTATAGAGATGTACTGTTATAGTGGCTTACTGCAGATGTACTGTTATAGTGGCTTACTGCAGATGTACTGTTATAGTGGCTTATTGCTCTCTATAGAGATGTACTGTTATAGTGGCTTACTGCAGATGTACTGTTATAGTGGCTTACTCTCTATAGAGATGTACTGTTATAGTGGCTTACTGCTATAGACATGTACTGTTATTGTGGCTTACTGCAGATGTACTGTTATAGTGGCTTACTGCTCTCTATAGAGATGTACTGTTATAGTGGCTTACTGCTCTCTATAGAGATGTACTGTTATAGTGGCTTACTGCTCTCTATAGAGATGTACTGTTATAGTGGCTTACTGCTCTCTATAGAGATGTACTGTTATAGTGGCTTACTGCTATAGAGATGTACTGTTATAGTGGCTTACTGCAGATGTCCTGTTATAGGGCTACTGCTCTCTATAGAGATGTACTGTTATAGTGGCTTACTGCTCTCTATAGAGATGTACTGTTATAGTGGCTTACTGCAGATGTACTGTTATAGGGCTTACTGCTATAGAGATGTACTGTTATAGTGGCTTACTGCTCTCTATAGAGATGTACTGTTATAGTGGCTTACTGCAGATGTCTGTTATAGTGGCTACTGCTCTCTATAGAGATGTACTGTTATAGTGGCTTACTGCAGATGTACTGTTATAGTGGCTTACTGTTATAGTGGCTTACTAGAGATGTACTGTTATAGTGGCTTACTGCAGATGTACTGTTATAGTGGCTTACTGCTCTCTATAGAGATGTACTGTTATAGTGGCTTACTGCTCTCTATAGAGATGTACTGTTATAGTGGCTTACTGCTCTCTATAGAGATGTACTGTTATAGTGGCTTACTGCTCTCTATAGAGATAGAGCTTACTGCAGATGTACTGTTATAGTGGCTTACTGCTCTCTATAGAGATGTACTGTTATAGTGGCTTACTGCTCTCTATAGAGATGTACTGTTATAGTGGCTTACTGCTCTCAATAGAGATGTACTGTTATAGTGGCTTACTGCTCTCTATAGAGATGTACTGTTATAGTGGCTTACTGCAGATGTACTGTTATAGCGGCTTACTGCTCTCTATAGAGATGTACTGTTATAGTGGCTTACTGCTCTCTATAGAGATGTACTGTTATAGTGGCTTACTGCAGATGTCCTGTTATAGTGGCTTACTGCTCTCTATAGAGACGTTCTGTTATAGTGGCTTACTGCAGATGTACTGTTATAGTGGCTTACTGCAGATGTTCTGTTATAGTGACTTACTGCAGATGTACTGTTATAGTGGCTTACTGCAGATGTACTGTTATAGTGGCTTACTGCTCTCTATAGAGATGTACTGTTATAGTGGCTTACTGCTCTCTATAGAGATGTACTGTTATAGTGGCTTACTGCTCTCTATAGAGATGTACTGTTATAGTGGCTTACTGCAGATGTACTGTTATAGTGGCTTACTGCTCTCTATAGAGACGTACTGTTGTAGTGGCTTACTGCTCTCTATAGAGATGTACTGTTATAGTGGCTTACTGCTCTCTATAGAGATGTACTGTTATAGTGGCTTACTGCAGATGTCCTGTTATAGTGGCTTACTGCTCTCTATAGAGATGTACTGTTATAGTGGCTTACTGCAGATGTACTGTTATAGTGGCTTAGAGATGTACTGTTATAGTGGCTTACTGCAGATGTACTGTTATAGTGGCTTACTGCAGATGTACTGTTATAGTGGCTTACTGCAGATGTCCTGTTATAGTGGCTTACTGCTCTCTATAGAGATGTACTTTTATAGTGGCTTACTTCTCTATAGAGATGTACTGTTATAGTGGCTTACTGCAGATGTACTGTTATAGTGGCTTACTGCAGATGTACTGTTATAGTGGCTTATTGCTCTCTATAGAGATGTACTGTTATAGTGGCTTACTGCAGATGTACTGTTATAGTGGCTTACTGCTCTCTATAGAGATGTACTGTTATAGTGGCTTACTGCTCTCTATAGACATGTACTGTTATTGTGGCTTACTGCAGATGTACTGTTATAGTGGCTTACTGCTCTCTATAGAGATGTGCTGTTATAGTGGCTTACTGCTCTCTATAGAGATGTACTGTTATAGTGGCTTACTGCTCTCTATAGAGATGTACTGTTATAGTGGCTTATGCAGATGTACTGTTATAGTGGCTTACTGCTCTCTATAGAGATGTACTGTTATAGTGGCTTACTGCTCTCTATAGAGATGTACTGTTATAGTGGCTTACTGCAGATGTACTGTTATAGTGGCTTACTGCTCTCTATAGAGATGTACTGTTATAGTGGCTTACTGGTCTCTATAGAGATGTACTGTTATAGTGGCTTACTGCTCTCTATAGAGATGTACTGTTATAGTGGCTTACTGCTCTCTATAGAGATGTACTGTTATAGTGGCTTACTGCAGATGTACTGTTATAGTGGCTTACTGCTCTCTATAGAGATGTACTGTTATAGTGGCTTACTGCTCTCAGATGTACTGTTATAGTGGCTTACTGCAGATGTACTGTTATATAGAGATGTACTGTTATAGTGGCTTACTGCTCTCTATAGAGATGTACTGTTATAGTGGCTTACTGCAGATGTACTGTTATAGTGGCTTACTGCTCTGTTATAGTAGAGATGTACTGTTATAGTGGCTTACTGCAGATGTACTGTTATAGTGGCTTACTGCAGATGTACTGTTATAGTGGCTTACTGCTCTCTATAGAGATGTACTGTTATAGTGGCTTACTGCTCTCTATAGAGATGTACTGTTATAGTGGCTTACTGCAGATGTACTGTTATAGTGGCTTACTGCTCTCTATAGAGATGTACTGTTATAGTGGCTTACTGCAGATGTACTGTTATAGTGGCTTACTGCTCTCTATAGAGATGTACTGTTATAGCTTACTGCAGATGTCCTTACTGCTCTCTATAGAGATGTACTGTTATAGTGGCTTACTGCAGATGTACTGGCTTACTGCAGATGTACTGTTATAGTGGCTTACTGCAGATGTACTGTTATAGTGGCTTACTGCTCTCTATAGAGATGTACTGTTATAGTGGCTTACTGCTCTCTATAGAGATGTACTGTTATAGTGGCTTACTGCTCTCCATAGAGATGTACTGTTATAGTGGCTTACTGCAGATGTACTGTTATATAGAGATGTACTGTTATAGTGGCTTACTGCTATAGGGGCTTACTCTATAGAGATGTACTGTTATAGTGGCTTACTGCTCTCTATAGAGATGTACTGTTATAGTGGGCTTACTGCTCTCTATAGAGATGTACTGTTATAGTGGCTTACTGCTCTCTATAGAGATGTACTGTTATAGTGGCTTACTGCTCTCTATAGAGATGTACTGTTATAGTGGCTTACTGCAGATGTACTGTTATAGTGGCTTACTGCTCTCTATAGAGATGTACTGTTATAGTGGCTTACTGCTCTCTATAGAGATGTACTGTTATAGTGGCTTACTGCTCTCTATAGAGATGTACTGTTATAGTGGCTTACTGCATAGAGATGTACTGTTATAGTGGCTTACTGCTCTCTATAGAGATGTACTGTTATAGTGGCTTACTGCTCTCTATAGAGATGTACTGTTATAGTGGCTTACTGCAGATGTACTGTTATAGTGGCTTACTGCTCTCTATAGAGATGTACTGTTATAGTGGCTTACTGCTCTCTATAGAGATGTACTGTTATAGTGGCTTACTGCAGATGTACTGTTATAGTGGCTTATTGCTCTCCATAGAGATGTACTGTTATAGTGGCTTACTGCTCTCTATAGAGATGTACTGTTATAGTGGCTTACTGCAGATGTACTGTTATAGTGGCTTACTGCAGATGTTCTGTTATAGTGGCTTACTGCAGATGTACTGTTATAGTGGCTTACTGCAGATGTACTGTTATAGTGGCTTACTGCTCTCAATAGAGATGTACTGTTATAGTGGCTTACTGCTCTCTATAGAGATGTACTGTTATAGTGGCTTACTGCTCTCTATAGAGATGTACTGTTATAGTGGCTTACTGCTCTCTATGCAGATGTACTGTTATAGTGGCTTACTGCTCTCTATAGAGATGTACTGTTATAGTGGCTTACTGCTCTCTATAGAGATGTACTGTTATAGTGGCTTACTGCAGATGTACTGTTATAGTGGCTTACTGCTCTCTATAGAGATGTACTGTTATAGTGGCTTACTGCAGATGTACTGTTATAGTGGCTTACTGCTCTCTATAGAGATGTACTGTTATAGTGGCTTACTGCTCTCTATAGAGATGTACTGTTATAGTGGCTTACTGCTCTCTATACAGATGTACTGTTATAGGGGCTTACTGCTCTCTATAGAGATGTACTGTTATAGTGGCTTACTGCTCTCTATAGAGATGTACTGTTATAGTGGCTTACTGCAGATGTACTGTTATAGTGGCTTACTGCAGATGTCCTGTTATAGTGGCTTACTGCTCTCTATAGAGACGTTCTGTTATAGTGGCTTACTGCAGATGTACTGTTATAGTGGCTTACTGCTCTCTATAGAGACGTTCTGTTATAGTGACTTACTGCATATGTACTGTTATAGTGGCTTACTGCTCTCTATAGAGACATTCTGTTATAGTGACTTACTGCAGATGTACTGTTATAGTGGCTTACTGCTCTCTATAGAGATGTACTGTTATAGGGGCTTACTGCTCTCTATAGAGATGTACTGTTATAGTGGCTTACTGCTCTCTATAGAGATGTACTGTTATAGGGGCTTACTGCTCTCTATAGAGATGTACTGTTATAGGGGCTTACTGCTCTCTATAGAGATGTACTGTTATAGGGGCTTACTGCTCTCTATAGAGATGTACTGTTATAGTGGCTTACTGCAGATGTACTGTTATAGTGGCTTACTGCAGATGCCCTGTTATAGTGGCTTACTGCTCTCTATAGAGATGTACTGTTATAGGGGCTTACTGCTCTCTATAGAGATGTACTGTTATAGTGGCTTACTGCTCTCTATAGAGATGTACTGTTATAGGGGCTTACTGCTCTCTATAGAGATGTACTGTTATAGGGGCTTACTGCTCTCTATAGAGATGTACTGTTATAGTGGCTTACTGCAGATGTACTGTTATAGTGGCTTACTGCAGATGTACTGTTATAGTGGCTTACTGCAGATGTACTGTTATAGTGGCTTACTGCTCTCTATAGAGATGTACTGTTATAGTGGCTTACTGCTGTCTATAGAGATGTACTGTTATAGTGGCTTACTGCTCTCCATAGAGATGTACTGTTATAGTGGCTTACTGCTCTATATAGAGATGTACTGTTATAGTGGCTTACTGCTCTCTATAGAGATGTACTGTTATAGTGGCTTACTGCTCTCTATACAGATGTACTGTTATAGTGGCTTACTGCTCTCTATAGAGATGTACTGTTATAGTGGCTTACTGCAGATGTACTGTTATAGTGGCTTACTGCTCTCTATAGAGATGTACTGTTATAGTGGCTTACTGCAGATGTACTGTTATAGTGGCTTACTGCTCTCTATAGAGATGTACTGTTATAGTGGCTTACTGCTCTCTATAGAGATGTACTGTTATAGTGGCTTACTGCAGATGTACTGTTATAGTGGCTTACTGCTCTCTATAGAGATGTGCTGTTATAGTGGCTTACTGCAGATGTACTGTTATAGGGGCTTACTGCTCTCTATAGAGATGTACTGTTATAGTGGCTTACTGCAGATGTACTGTTATAGGGGCTTACTGCTCTCTATAGAGATGTCCTGTTATAGTGGCTTACTGCTCTCTATAGAGATGTACTGTTATAGTGGCTTACTGCTCTCTATAGAGATGTACTGTTATAATGACTTACTGTAGATGTACTGTTATTGACTAACACTGAGAGTAACACTGAGGAACAGAGGCCTCTGGGTAACTCTCTACTTCCTCATCGTTCTAGTACGGTAGTGAGTAACACTGAGGAACAGAGGCCTCTCGGTAACTCTCTACTTCCTCATAGTTCTAGTGTGGTAGTGAGTAACACTGAGGAACAGAGGCCTCTCGGTAACTCTCTACTTCCTCATCATTCTAGTGTGTAACACTGAGGAAAAGAGGCCTCTCGGTAACTCTCTACTTCCTCATAGTTCTAGTGTGGTAGTGAGTAACACTGAGGAACAGAGGCCTCTCGGTAACTCTCTACTTCCTCATAGTTCTAGTGTGGTAGTGAGTAACACTGAGGAACAGAGGCCTCTCGGTAACTCTCTACTTCCTTCTCCACTGTAATGGAGCACCATGTATAATTCATCGCCCTGC
>NW_025748505.1:27500-34098 GCF_021184085.1 Oncorhynchus gorbuscha
AGACAGAGAGAGAGAGAGAGACAGAGAGAGAGAGAGAAATAGAGAGAGAGAGACAGAGAGAGAGAGAGAAGAGAGAGAGAGAGAAATAGAGAGAGAGAGAGACAGAGAGAGAGAGAGAAAGAGAGAGAGGGAAAGAGAGAGACAGAGACAGAGAGAGAGACAGAGAGGTTAGCTGCTTTAATGTTCCTATATCTCCTGGGGGACTAAACAACAGAACTGTTTCTGTTTTGGTCTTTGCATTAACCACATGAATAATTCATGTCTATTCCAATTGTGTGGGGAAAGTGTCAACAGGGTATTTGCCCATTAACTATGAGACTGTAAATATTAGGAGCTACACAACAGATAATACATGTTCTCTGAGAAAACATCAACTACAAACACTATTCAAAAACAGATCTGGATGTATTCTAATGAGATTAAAGATTCGTTGTCCTCATAACCCCCTGTTTTGGTTACTATGAGCAAGAAGGAACATCTAACTGACAGATCAGGGGATCTCTTAAAAAAAAATTACACCGGCAAGACTTGAGGTATACACAATCTGATGAGGTACACACAATCTGATGAGGTACACACAATCTGATGAGGTATACACAATCTGATGAGGTACACACAATCTGATGAGGTAAACACACAATCTGATGAGGTACACACAATCTGATGAGGTACACACACAATCTGATGAGGTACACACAATATGATGAGGTATACACAATCTGATGAGGTACACACAATCTGATGAGGTACACACAATCTGATGAGGTACACACACAATCTGATGAGGTACACACAATCTGATGAGGTACACACAATCTGATGAGGTACACACAATCTGATGAGGTACACACAATCTGATGAGGTATACACAATCTGATGAGGTACACACAATCTGATGAGGTACACACAATCTGATAAGGTACACACAATCTGATGAGGTATACACACAATCTGATGAGGTACACACACAATCTGATGAGGTACACACAATCTGATGAGGTACACACACAATCTGATGAGGTAGACACACAATCTGATGAGGTATACACAATCTGATATCCCTCTAGTGGTGTGGGGCTGTGCTTTGGCAAAGTGGGTGGGGTTATATCCTTCCTGTTTGGCCCTGTCCGGGGTGTCCTCGGATGGGGCCACAGTGTCTCCTAACCCCTCCTGTCTCAGCCTCCAGTATTTATGCTGCAGTAGTTTGTGTCGGTGGGCTAGGGTCAGTTTGTTATATCTGGAGTACTTCCCCTGTCCTATTCGGTGTCCTGTGTGAATCTAAGTGTGCGTTCTCTAATTCTCTCCTTCTTTCTTTCTCTCTCTCGGAGGACCTGAGCCCTAGGACCATGCCCCAGGACTACCTGACATGATGACTCCTTGCTGTCCCCAGTCCACCTGGCCATGCTGCTGTTCCAGTTTCAACTGTTCTGCCTTACTATTATTCGACAATGCTGGTCATTTATGAACATTTGCACATCTTGGCCATGTTCTGTTATAATCTCCACCCGGCACAGCCAGAAGAGGACTGGCCACCCCACATATGCTCTCTCTAATTCTCTCTTTCTTTTCTCTCTCGGAGGACCTGAGCCCTAGGACCGTGCCCCAGGACTACCTGACATGATGACTCCTTGCTGTCCCCAGTCCACCTGACTGTGCTGCTGCTCCAGTTTCAACTGTTCTGCCTTATTATTATTCGACCATGCTGGTCATTTATGAACATTTGAACATCTTGGCCATGTTCTGTTATAATCTCCACCCGGCACAGCCAGAAGAGGACTGGCCACCCCACATAGCCTGGTTCCTCTCTAGGTTTCTTCCTAGGTTTTGGCCTTTCTAGGGAGTTTTTCCTAGCCACCGTGCTTCTACACCTGCATTGCTTGCTGTTTGGGGTTTTAGGCTGGGTTTCTGTACAGCACTTTGAGATATCAGCTGATGTACGAAGGGCTATATAAATAAAATTGGATTTGATTTGATTTGAATTTGATGAGGTACACACAATCTGATGAGGTACACACAATCTGATGAGGTACACACAATCTGATGAGGTACACACAATGTGATAAGGTACACACAATCTGATGAGGTACACACAATCTGATAAGGTACACACAATCTGATGAGGTACACACAATCTGATGAGGTAAACACAATCTGATGAGGTACACACAATGTGATAAGGTACACACAATCTGATGAGGTACACACAATCTGATAAGGTACACACAATCTGATAAGGTACACACAATCTGATAAGGTACACACAATCTGATGAGGTACACACAATCTGATGAGGTACACACACAATCTGATAAGGTAAACACACTCTGATGAGGTATACACAATCTGATGAGGTACACACAATCTGATGAGGTACACACAATCTGATGAGGTACACACAATCTGATGAGGTACACACAATCTGATGAGGTAAACACAATCTGATGAGGTACACACAATCTGATGAGGTACACAATCTGATGAGGTAAACACAATCTGATGAGGTACACACAATATGATGAGGTACACACAATCTGATGAGGTACACACAATCTGATGAATTCCCAGGGAGATACAGTGCATTGTAACTCAGGGTCATTAGTCATTGCAAACTTCCTCAACATTGTAAGGGGGGAGGCTGCCTGTTTGAATAGTGAGAGGGGGTGTAGTAAGTGAGACTGTGAGAATTTGAATAATTAAAAACCATGGAAAACATATTGTTTTCATTTAGAGTGTTTAATTAATTAAATGAGGATGAAAACAGATTGTAGCATACGTACACAGCCCTATAAAAGCCAGAGGAGCTGCTGGTTAGTTAACAGAACTCATGAGTTCAAAAGCAGGTGTTAAAGGCTTAGCTAACCCCCAACACCCCCCAACACCCCCCAACACTCCCTAACACCCTCTAACACCCTCTAACAACCCCCAACACCCTCTAACACCCCAACACCCCTAGCCCCTAACCCCCTAACACCCTCTAACCCCCTAACACCCCTAACACCGTAACCCCCCCCTAACACCCTAACCCCCTAGCACCCTAACCCCCCCTAACACCCCTAACACCCTAACCCCCTAACACCAGCCCCTAACACCCTAACCCCCTAACACCCCCTAACCCCTAGCACCCCCTAACATCCTAACACCCCCAACACCCTAACCCTTAACACCCTAGCCCTCTAACATCCTAGCCCCCTAACCCCCACATCCTAACACCCCTAACATCCTAACCCTCCCTAACACCCTAACCCCCTAACACCCTAACCCCCCCTAACCCCACATCCTAACACCCCAACATCCTAACCTCCCTAACACCCCAACCCCCTAACACCCTAACCCCTAGCACCCTAACCCCCTAGCACCCTAACCCCCTAACACCCTAACACCCCTAACCCCCCATAACACCTTAACCCCCTAACACGCTTACATCCCCTAACACACCCTAACACCCCTAACACCCTAACCCCCTCTAACCCCTAACATCCTAACCCACCCTAACTTCCTAACCCCCTAACACCCTAACACCCTAACCCCTAACACCCTAACCCCTAGCACCCTAACACCCCTAACACCCTAACCCCTCTAACCCCTAACACCCTAACCCCTAACACCCTAACCCCCTAACCCCCTAACACCCTAACCCCTAACACCCTAACATCCTAACCCTAACACCCTAACACCCCTAACCCCTAACATCCTAACCCACCCTAACACCCCATAACCCCCTAACATCCTAACCCCCTAACACCCTAACACCCCTAACCCCTAACATCCTAACCCACCCTAACACCCCATAACCCCCTAACATCCTAACCCCTAACACCCTCCCAATACCCCTAACCCCCTAACATCCTAACCCACCCTAACACCCCATAACCCCTAACATCCTAACCCCTAACACCCCCTACCCCTATTCACCCTAACACCCTAACACCCCCTAACCCCCTAACACCCCCTAACATCCTAACCCCTATTCCCCCTAACACCCCCTAACCCCCTAACACCCCCTAACATCCTAACCCCCCTAACACCATAACCCTGCCCTAACCCCTAACCCTCCCTAACCCCCTAACCTCCCCTAACACAATAACCCTCCCTAACCCTCCTACACCCTAACCCCTAACCACCTAACCCCTAACACCTAACCCCCAACTCCCTAACACCTAACCCCTCCCTAACCCCCCCCAACACCCTAACACCCTAAACCCCTAATCCCCCTAACACCCCCTAATACCCCCGTAGGGTGTTGGGTTGTTAGGGGTTACGGGCATTGGGGGATAGGGAGGGTTAGGGGTGTTAGGGATAGGGGGGGTTAGGGGGTTAGGGGGTGTTAGGGTGTTAAGGGGGGGATAGGGGTGTTAGGGGGATAGGGGGTTAGGGGGTTAGGAGGAGTTAGGGGGTATTAGGAGGGGTTAGGTGTAGGAGGGTTAGGGAGAAATATTGTGTTAGGGGGTTAGGGAGGGTTAGGGGTGTTAGGGTGTTTAAGGGTTAGGGAGGTTAGTGTGTTAGGGTGTTAGGGTTAGTGTTAGGGGGAGGGTGTTAGGTCTTAGGGTGTTAGGTCTTAGGTGTTAGGGAGGTTAGGGTGTTAGGGAGGATAAGTGTTAGGGAGGTTAGGTGTGTTCGGGATTAGGTTGGGGGGGTAGGTTATTAGGGGGTTTAGGGGTGTAGGGGGTTAGGTCAGGGGGTTAGGGTATCAGGGGGTTAGGGGTTAGGGTGATGGGGTTAGGGGGTGATAGGGGGTTAGGGCGTTAGGGGTAAGGGGCATTAGGGGTTTGGGGGTTAGGGGGTGTTAGTGGGTATGGAGTTAGGGGGTATTAGGAAGATTAGAGTTGGATATTAGGGGTATTAGAGAGGGTGTTATGAAAGGAGTGTTGGGGGGTTAAGAGGGTTGGGGGGTTAGAGGGTTGGAGCAGGACAACCAGGCTGGCCCCATCTCTCTGTCTCTGCCCAGGGGAGGTTGTCACTACGGCAGGACAGCCAGGCTGGCCCTATCTCTCTGTCTCTACCCAGGGGAGGGTGTCACTAGGGCAAGGACAGCCAGGCTGGCCCCATCTCTCTGTCTCTGCCCAGGGAGGGTGTCACTGGGGCAGGACAGCCAGGCTGGCCCCATCTCTCTGTCTCTACCCAGGGGGAGGGGGTGTCACTAGGGCAGGACAGCCAGGCTGGCTTCATCTCTCTGTCTCTACCCAGGGGAGGGTGTCTAGGGCAGGACAGCCAGGCTGGCCCCATCTCTCTGTCTCTGCAGGGGAGGGGGTGTCACTAGGGCAGGACAGCCAGGCTGGCCCCATCTCTCTGCCTCTACCCAGGGGAGGGTGTCACTAGGGCAGGACAGCCAGGCTGGCCCCATCTCTCTGTCTCTGCAGGGAGGGTGTCCTTTAGGGCAGGACAGCCAGGCGGGCCCCATCTCTCTGTCTCTACCCAGGGAGGGTGTCACTAGGGCAGGACAGCCAGGCTGGCCCCATCTCTCTGTCTCTACCCAGGGGAGGGTGTCACTAGGGCAGGACAGCCAGGCTGGCCCCATCTCTCTGCCTCTACCCAGGGGAGGGTGTCACTAGGGCAGGACAGCCAGGCTGGCCCCATCTCTCTGCCTCTACCCAGGGGAGGGTGTCACTAGGCAGGACAGCCAGGCTGGCCCCATCTCTGCCTCTACCCAGGGAGGGTGTCACTAGGGCAGGACAGCCAGGCTGGCCCCATCTCTCTGTCTCTACCCAGGGAGGGTGTCACTAGGGCAGGACAGCCAGGCTGGCCCCATCTCTCTGCCTCTACCCAGGGGAGGGTGTCACTAGGGCAGGACAGCCAGGCTGGCCCCATCTCTCTGTCTCTACCCAGGGAGGGTGTCACTACGGCAGGACAGCCAGGCGGGTACACAGTAACTGACACCTTCTCTGACATTCACACACATACACACACACACGCACGCACGCACGCACGCACGCACACACACACACACACACACACACACACACACACACACACACACACACACACACACACACACACACACACACACACACACACACACGCACACATGCATGCAATTCTAATAGCCCTGACCATCTTGCTCCTACCTCAGGGGTACCATTCTCAAGGCTCTCTGGGAGACTCTGAGGTCACACCATTCTCTGGGATCAGGGGCAAAACAAGCAATCCGTGCTCCAGCCCAGCCAAGCAAACCACCACACACACCACAGCGGGATGACTAGACAATACAGCCACTGTTGGAAGATGAGTAGAGAAAGAGACATGACCAGGTAAAATGCTTTACTTAGATGTTTGGTAATGACCAGGTGAACAAAGGCGGTTTACCTGATAAACAGAACAGGGCAGTTTACCTGATAAACAGAACAAGACAGTTTACCTGATAAACAGAACAGGGCAGTTTACCTGATAAACAGAACAAGACAGTTTACCTGATAAACAGAACAGGGCAGTTTACCTGATAAACAGAACAAGGCAGTTTACCTGATAAACAGAACAGGGCAGTTTACCTGATAAACAGAACAAGACAGTTTACCTGATAAACAGAACAGGGCAGTTTACCTGATAAACAGAACAAAGGCAGTTTACCTGATAAACAGAACAAAGACAGTTTACCTGATAAACA
>NW_025748506.1:0-34091 GCF_021184085.1 Oncorhynchus gorbuscha
GAATGAATGGAACTTCTAACCCTGGTAAATAGAATGTTTAGAACCTCTAACCCTGGTAATATGACTGGTTAATAGAATGAATAGAACCTCTAACCCTGATAAATAGAATGAATGGAACCTCTAACCCTGGTAATATGACTGGTAAATAGAATGAATAGAACCTCTAACCCTGATAAATAGAATGAATGGAACCTCTAACCCTGGTAATATGACTGGTTAATAGAATGAATAGAACCTCTAACCCTGATAAATAGAATGAATGGAACCTCTAACCCTGATAAATAGAATGAATGGAACCTCTAACCCTGGTAAATAGAATGCATAGAACCTGTAACCCTGGTAAATAGAATGAATAGAACCTATAACCCTGGTAATATGACTGGTTAATAGAATGAATAGAACCTCTAACCCTGATAAATAGAATGAATGGAACCTCTAACCCTGGTAATATGACTGGTAAATAGAATGAATAGAACCTCTAACCCTGATAAATAGAATGAATGGAACCTCTAACCCTGGTAATATGACTGGTTAATAGAATGAATAGAACCTCTAACCCTGATAAATAGAATGAATGGAACCTCTAACCCTGATAAATAGAATGAATGGAACCTCTAACCCTGGTAAATAGAATGTTTAGAACCTCTAACCCTGGTAAATAGAATGCATAGAACCTGTAACCCTGGTAAATAGAATGAATAGAACCTATAACCCTGGTAATATGACTGGTAAATAGAATGAATAGGACCTCTAACCCTGATAAATAGTATGAATAGGACCTCTAACCCTGGTAAATAGAATGAATAGAACCTGTAACCCTGGTAATATGACTGGTAAATAGAATTAATAGAACCACTAACCCTGGTAATATGACTGGTAAATAGAATGAATAGAACCTGTAACCCTGGTAATATGACTGGTAAATAGAATTAATAGAACCACTAACCCTGGTAATATGACTGGTAAATAGAATGAATAGAACCTGTAACCCTGGTAATATGACTGGTAAATAGAATTAATAGAACCACTAACCCTGGTAATATGACTGGTAAATAGAATGAATAGAACCTGTAACCCTGGTAATATGACTGGTAAATAGAATTAATAGAACCACTAACCCTGGTAATATGACTGGTAAATAGAATGAATAGAACCTGTAACCCTGGTAATATGACTGGTAAATAGAATGAATAGAACCTGTAACCCTGGTAATATGACTGGTAAATAGAATGAATAGAACCACTAACCCTGGTAATATGACTGGTAAATAGAATGAATAGAACCTGTAACCCTGGTAATATGACTGGTAAATAGAATGAATAGAACCTATAACCCTGGTAAATAGAATGAATAGAACCTCTAACCCTGGTAAATAGAATGAATAGAACCTATAACCCTGGTAATATGACTGGTAAATAGAATGAATAGGACCTCTAACCCTGATAAATAGTATGAATAGAACCTCTAACCCTGGTAATATGACTGGTAAATAGAATGAATAGAACCTCTAACCCTGGTAAATAGAATGAATAGAACCTCTAACCCTGGTAATATGACTGGTAAATAGAATGAATAGAACCTGTAACCCTGGTAATATGACTGGTAAATAGAATGAATAGAACCTATAACCCTGGTAAATAGAATGAATAGAACCTCTAACCCTGGTAAATAGAATGAATAGAACCTATAACCCTGGTAATATGACTGGTAAATAGAATGAATAGGACCTCTAACCCTGATAAATAGTATGAATAGAACCTCTAACCCTGGTAATATGACTGGTAAATAGAATGAATAGAACCTCTAACCCTGGTAAATAGAATGAATAGAACCTCTAACCCTGGTAATATGACTGGTAAATAGAATGAATAGAACCTCTAACCCTGGTAATATGACTGGTAAATAGAATGAATAGAACCTCTAACCCTGGTAATATGACTGGTAAATAGAATGAATAGAACCTCTAACCCTGGTAATATGACTGGTAAATAGAATGAATAGAACCTCTAACCCTGGTAAATAGAATGAATAGAACCTCTAACCCTGGTAATATGACTGGTAAATAGAATGAATAGAACCTGTAACCCTGGTAATATGACTGGTAAATAGAATGAATAGAACCTATAACCCTGGTAATATGACTGGTAAATAGAATGAATAGAACCTCTAACCCTGGTAAATAGAATGAATAGAACCTCTAACCCTGGTAAATAGAATGAATAGAACCTATAACCCTGGTAATATGACTGGTAAATAGAATGAATAGGACCTCTAACCCTGATAAATAGTAGGAATAGAACCTCTAACCCTGGTAATATGACTGGTAAATAGAATGAATAGAACCTCTAACCCTGGTAATATGACTGGTAAATAGAATGAATAGAACCTCTAACCCTGGTAATATGACTGGTAAATAGAATGAATAGAACCTCTAACCCTGGTAAATAGAATGAATAGAACCTCTAACCCTGGTAATATGACTGGTAAATAGAATGAATAGAACCTCTAACCCTGGTAAATAGAATGAATAGAACCTCTAACCCTGGTAATATGACTGGTTAATAGAATGAATAGAACCTCTAACCCTGGTAATATGACTGGTTAATAGAATGAATAGAACCTCTAACCCTGGTAAATAGAATGAATAGAACCTCTAACCCTGGTAATATGACTGGTAAATAGAATGAATAGAACCTCTAACCCTGGTAAAGAGGTTCCAAGCCTGTTCTATTTACTCTATTTCTCTGTGCTGCTGCATTGTGGGTAGCATTGTCTAGGCCACCCGGAGACTTGTTTGCTAGTTTCAGGAACAGTCCATGTTACCACAAAGACTCAACGGTTAATTTGAAGAAAAACAAATTTATATTTTTTAAATGGTTATGATAGTCATTGTATTACAATAACTATTTTCATCTATAACCGTCGGTTCCATGGTGGTATGTTAATTGTGCCAGCCCTAGTTATATGTACTCAAATCGCATGTATCCCAATTAGAAGACCATATATCATGTTTGGTTCAATGCATATGAGCTACGTTCATAGTTCAATGTTTCTCACAAAACATCATTGTTACTTTGATGGCAGAAAAAGTCCCTGGAGTCCATTAACTCCCGTCTCCAGCTGGTGATGAAGAGTGGTAAATATGTTCTGGGATACAAGCAGTCCCAGAAGATGATCCGCCAGGGAAAAGCCAAGCTGGTCATCCTGGCCAACAACACACCTGCCCTCAGGTAACTAAGGCCTACATTTATTTAGTATTAGCTAAAGTTAAGGACATTATCACTATAACCCTTTCACACCTAACATGGTGAGCTAAAGTTTATACCTTGCTAGCCTTGGATTTATTCATTAGTTGAATTCTGTTGCAAAACGTTTTGCAATGGAAAACGTTTACTCCAAACAGAAAATGTTCTGCAATGAAATCATGTTATTATTGGACATTCATGTATGTCTCTCCACATTTGGTTCCTAGAGTTAACAGTTTCCATTGCAAAACCTGTACTAATTTGCTGTCTGCGTCTCCGAAAACACCTGAAAAATCCTGTCGGCTGCAACTGTTAAAGCAAGTTAAAACAGTTTACATTAAGTGTGTGTTTTGATTTGATATGACAGTAGGGGGATTCATGTTTCTATAAGCGTATCGCTATTGAGAATTGATTCACGTTTGGATGGAGTTTTTGGCTGTTTTGGCTTCCAGAGCCACTTGTCCCTTTAAACAGAACAGGTAAGGTCCCTATAAGGAGTAATGTTAGCCTCCTTTGGTTCTTTATTGGACTAGGCATGGTGGACTTCTTCCTTAATGGGATTCCTGTAATCCCATATGTTACCAGCAACATGTACAGTGTTGGTTTCATGAGATGAAATAAAAGATCCCAGAAATGTTCCATATCCACAAAAAGCTGATTTCTGTCTACATCCCTGTTAGCATTTCTCCTTTGCCAAGATAATCCATCCATCTGACAGGTGTGTCATACCAGGAAGCTGATTAGACAGCATGAATACCTAGGATAGGATAAGTAATCCTTCTCACCCCCCTTTAAGATTTAGATGCACTATTGTAAAGTGACTGTTCCACTGGATGTCATAAGGTGAATGCACCAATTTGTAAGTCGCTCTGGATAAGAGCGTCTGCTAAATGACTTAAATGTAATGTAATGATCATTACAAAGGTGCACGTTGTGCTGGGGACGATAAAAGGCCTCTCTAAAATGTGCACTTTTTTCACAACACAATGCCACAGATGTCTCAAGTTGAGGTAGCGTGCAATAGGAATGCTGACTGCAGGAATGTCCACCAGAGCTGCTGCCAGAGAATTGAACGTTCCTTTCTCTACCTTAAGCCGCCTCCGATGTTTTAGAGAACTCGGCAGTACGTCCAACAGGCCTCCGCAGACCACGTGTATGGCGTCGTGGGCGAGAGGTTTGCTGATGTCAATGTTGTGAACAGTGTCCCATGGTGGGGTTATGGTATGGGCCGGCATAAGCTATGGACAACGAACAGAATTGCATTATACCGATGGCAATTTCAATGCGCAGAGATGCGTGACGAAATCCTGAGGCCCATTGTCGCCACCGTCACCTTATGTTTCAAGCTTGATAATGCACGGCACCATGTCACAAGGGTCTGTACACGATTCCTGGAAGCTGAAAATGTCAGTTCTTCCATGGCCTGCATACTCACCGGGCATGTCACACATTGAGCACGTTTGGATCGACGTGTACGAGGCAGATGGTGGTCACACCAGATTCTGGTCTTCAGCTCGTCACCTGTGACAAACAGATAGATATGTTTTCCCAGTCATGTAAAATCCATAGCTGAAGGTCTAATACATTTATTTCGCCTGACTGATTTTCCTTTTGAATTGTAACTCAGCAAAATTGTTGCATGTTGCGCTTATTTTTGTTCAGTGTATATAACCTCTTGATTACTTTTAAATTCAGAAAGCCGGCGTTGTTTCCATCAAGTTAATTTGAACCCATGTGGAATTGGTGTCTGCTCAGTAGAATATTTTTGTTAAATTGTGCATTCATAAAGTATTCAGACCCCTTGACTTTTTCCATGTCACCGATGACACGCCAAATGAATACCACCAATCAGAGACCACTATGACACACCAAATGAATACCACCAATCAGAGACCACTATAATGACACACCAGATGACCACCAATCAGGATGATGACCACCAATCAGAGACTACTATGATGACACACCAGATTACCACCAATCAGAGACTACTATGATGACACACCAAATGATGACCACCAATCGGAGACCACTATGATGATGATGACCACCAATCGGAGACAACTATGATGATGATGACCACCAATCGGAGACAACTATGATGATGATGACCACCAATCGGAGACAACTATGATGATGATGACCACCAATCGGAGACAACTATGATGATGATGACCACCAATCAGAGACAACTATGATGATGATGACCACCAATCGGAGACAACTATGATGATGATGACCACCAATCGGAGACAACTATGATGATGATGACCACCAATCGGAGACCACTATGATGATGATGACCACCAATCGGAGACAACTATGATGATGATGACCACCAATCGGAGACCACTATGATGACACACCAGATGTGTTTGAAGGGTTGTTTTTTGTCTTGTACAGCCTCTTAAGGGGAAAGTAATCCAACAGTAACTGAAAGTAATCAGATTACATCCCTGAGTTAAACGTTACAGTACTGATTTAAGAAGTAACTGTAATGGAGTTCATTTAGAAAGTAACTTACCCAACCCTGGTGTAATCCTAGGAATAGTTCCATGTGTTTGAAGGGTTGTTTTTCAGCCTCTGAAGGGGAAATTTCCAAAAGTAACTGAAAGTAATCAGATTACGTTACTGAGTTAATTTACATTATTGATTAAAGTAACTAATGGCGTTCATTTAGAAAGTAACATACCCTTGTGTAATCCTAGGAATAGTTCCATTCCTACTTCAATGAACGTTTTCAAATAGTTAGATATTGAAGAATTTGCATGTCAAGCGTTGCTTGTGCGTTCGTATGGGCAGGTTAATTTTTGTTTTATATACTCCTCCTACAAAGGCACACCTGTATTGGTCTGCTTGCAGGTGTGTAAGAACAGGAGGAAAATTCAAATGAGGGCTGACTTTGTTACTTGCTGCAGCTGCAGTTGGTCGTTCAGCAATCAGACACCTTGAGAAAACAACCGAGACAACTACAGCATTAGACTGAAGGGATAGTAGCTTAGTGTAGCTTGTCCTCGTGTTGCTTCCCCCATACACGCAGAAGGATAACGTTTCATTAGTGTAGCTTGTCCTCGTGTTGCTTTCCCCCATACACGCAGAAGGGATAACGTTTCAGTAGTGTAGCTTGTCCTCGTGTTGCTTTCCCCCCATACACGCAGAAGGGATAACGTTTCATTAGTGTAGCTTGTCCTCGTGTTGCTTTCCCCTCATACACGCAGAAGGGATAACGTTTCATTAGTGTAGCTTGTCCTCGTGTTGCTTTCCCCTCATACACGCAGAAGGGATAACGTTTCATTAGTGTAGCTTGTCCTCGTGTTGCTTTCCCCTCATACACGCAGAAGGGATAACGTTTCATTAGTGTAGCTTGTCCTCGTGTTGCTTTCCCCTCATACACGCAGAAGGGATAACGTTTCATTAGTGTAGCTTGTCCTCGTGTTGCTTTCCCCTCATACACGCAGAAGGGATAACGTTTCATTAGTGTAGCTTGTCCTCGTGTTGCTTTCCCCTCATACACGCAGAAGGGATAACGTTTCATTAGTGTAGCTTGTCCTCGTGTTGCTTTCCCCTCATACACGCAGAAGGGATAACGTTTCATTAGGGTAGCTTGTCCTCGTGTTGCTTTCCCCTCATACACGCAGAAGGGATAACGTTTCATTAGGGTAGCTTGTCCTCGTGTTGCTTTCCCCTCATACACGCAGAAGGGATAACGTTTCATTAGGGTAGCTTGTCCTCGTGTTGCTTTCCCCTCATACACGCAGAAGGGATAACGTTTCATTAGGGATAACGTTTCATTAGTGTAGCTTGTCCTCGTGTTGCTTTCCCCTCATACACGCAGAAGGGATAACGTTTCATTAGTGTAGCTTGTCCTCGTGTTGCTTCCCCTCATACACGCAGAAGGGATAACGTTTCATTAGTGTAGCTTGTCCTCGTGTTGCTTTCCCCTCATACACGCAGAAGGGATAACGTTTCATTAGTGTAGCTTGTCCTCGTGTTGCTTTCCCCTCATACACGCAGAAGGGATAACGTTTCATTAGTGTAGCTTGTCCTCGTGTTGCTTTCCCCTCATACACGCAGAAGGGATAACGTTTCATTAGTGTAGCTTGTCCTCGTGTTGCTTTCCCCTCATACACGCAGAAGGGATAACGTTTCATTAGTGTAGCTTGTCCTCGTGTTGCTTTCCCCTCATACACGCAGAAGGGATAACGTTTCATTAGTGTAGCTTGTCCTCGTGTTGCTTTCCCCTCATACACGCAGAAGGGATAACGTTTCATTAGTGTAGCTTGTCCTCGTGTTGCTTTCCCCTCATACACGCAGAAGGGATAACGTTTCATTAGTGTAGCTTGTCCTCGTGTTGCTTTCCCCTCATACACGCAGAAGGGATAACGTTTCATTAGTGTAGCTTGTCCTCGTGTTGCTTTCCCCTCATACACGCAGAAGGGATAACGTTTCATTAGTGTAGCTTGTCCTCGTGTTGCTTTCCCCTCATACACGCAGAAGGGATAACGTTTCATTAGTGTAGCTTGTCCTCGTGTTGCTTTCCCCTCATACACGCAGAAGGGATAACGTTTCATTAGTGTAGCTTGTCCTCGTGTTGCTTTCCCCTCATACACGCAGAAGGGATAACGTTTCATTAGTGTAGCTTGTCCTCGTGTTGCTTTCCCCTCATACACGCAGAAGGGATAACGTTTCGTGTAGTTGTCCTCGTGTTGCTTTCCCTCATACACGCAGAAGGGATAACGTTTCATTAGTGTAGCTTGTCCTCGTGTTGCTTTCCCCTCATACACGCAGAAGGGATAACGTTTCATTAGTGTAGCTTGTCCTCGTGTTGCTTTCCCCTCATCACGCAGAAGGGATAACGTTTCATTAGTGTAGCTTGTCCTCGTGTTGCTTTCCCCTCATACACGCAGAAGGGATAACGTTTCATTAGTGTAGCTTGCTTGTCCCCCATCAGAAGGGATAACGTTGCTTGTCCTCGTGTTGCTTTCCCCCCATACACGCAGAAGGGATAACGTTTCATTAGTGTAGCTTGCGTGTTGTCCGTTTCATTAGTGTAGCTTGTCCTCGTTTGCTTCCCCTCATACACGCAGAAGGGATAACGTTTCATTAGTGTAGCTTGTCCTCGTGTTGCTTTCCCCTCATACACGCAGAAGGGATAACGTTTCATTAGTGTAGCTTGTCCTCGTGTTGCTTTCCCCTCATACACGCAGAAGGGATAACGTTTCATTAGTGTAGCTTGTCCTCGTGTTGCTTTCCCCTCATACACGCAGAAGGGATAATGTTTCATTAGTGTAGCTTGTCCTCGTGTTGCTTTCCCCTCATACACGCAGAAGGGATAACGTTTCATTAGTGTAGCTTGTCCTCGTGTTGCTTTCCCTCATACACGCAGAAGGGATAACGTTTCATTAGTGTAGCTTGTCCTCGTGTTGCTTTCCCCTCATACACGCAGAAGGGATAACGTTTCATTAGTGTAGCTTGTCCTCGTGTTGCTTTCCCCTCATACACGCAGAAGGGATAACGTTTCATTAGTGTAGCTTGTCCTCGTGTTGCTTTCCCCTCATACACGCAGAAGGGATAACGTTTCATTAGTGTAGCTTGTCCTCGTGTTGCTTTCCCCTCATACACGCAGAAGGGATAACGTTTCATTAGTGTAGCTTGTCCTCGTGTTGCTTTCCCCTCATACACGCAGAAGGGATAACGTTTCATTAGTGTAGCTTGTCCTCGTGTTGCTTTCCCCTCATACACGCAGAAGGGATAACGTTTCATTAGTGTAGCTTGTCCTCGTGTTGCTTTCCCCTCATACACGCAGAAGGGATAACGTTTCATTAGTGTAGCTTGTCCTCGTGTTGCTTTCCCCTCATACACGCAGAAGGGATAACGTTTCATTAGTGTAGCTTGTCCTCGTGTTGCTTCCCCTCATACACGCAGAAGGGATAACGTTTCATTAGTGTAGCTTGTCCTCGTGTTGCTTTCCCTCATCAGAAGGGATAATGTTTCACGTGTTGCAGAAGGGATAACGTTTCATTAGTGTAGCTTGTCCTCGTGTTGCTTTCCCCCATACACGCAGAAGGGATACAGCTTGTCCTCGTGTTGCATACAAGAAGGGATAACGTTTCATTAGTGTAGCTTGTCCTCGTGTTGCTTTCCCCTCATACACGCAGAAGGGATAACGTTTCATTAGTGTAGCTTGTCCTCGTGTTGCTTTCCCCTCATACACGCAGAAGGGATAACGTTTCATTAGTGTAGCTTGTCCTCGTGTTGCTTTCCCCTCATACACGCAGAAGGGATAACGTTTCATTAGTGTAGCTTGTCCTCGTGTTGCTTTCCCCTCATACACGCAGAAGGGATAACGTTTCATTAGTGTAGCTTGTCCTCGTGTTGCTTTCCCTCATACACGCAGAAGGGATAACGTTTCATTAGGGTAGCTTGTCCTCGTGTTGCTTTCCCCTCATACACGCAGAAGGGATAACGTTTCATTAGTGTAGCTTGTCCTCGTGTTGCTTTCCCCTCATACACGCAGAAGGGATAACGTTTCATTAGTGTAGCTTGTCCTCGTGTTGCTTTCCCCTCATACACGCAGAAGGGATAACGTTTCATTAGTGTAGCTTGTCCTCGTGTTGCTTTCCCCTCATACACGCAGAAGGGATAACGTTTCATTAGTGTAGCTTGTCCTCGTGTTGCTTTTTCCGTTTCTCATCGTGTTGCTTTCCCCTCACGCAGAAGGGATAACGTTTCATTAGTGTAGCTTGTCCTCGTGTTGCTTTCCCCTCATACACGCAGAAGGGATAACGTTTCATTGGTGTAGCTTGTCCTCGTGTTGCTTCCTCATACACGCAGAAGGGATAACGTTTCATTAGTGTAGCTTGTCCTCGTGTTGCTTCCCCTCATACACGCAGAAGGGATAACGTTTCATTAGTGTAGCTTGTCCTCGTGTTGCTTTCCGCTCATACACGCAGAAGGGATAACGTTTCATTAGTGTAGCTTGTCCTCGTGTTGCTTTCCCCTCATACACGCAGAAGGGATAACGTTTCATTAGTGTAGCTTGTCCTCGTGTTGCTTTCCCCCCCCATACACGCAGAAGGGATAACGTTTCATTAGTGTAGCTTGTCCTCGTGTTGCTTTCCCCTCATACACGCAGAAGGGACGTTTCATTGAATGGTAACGTAGATAACCTTGTATTGTTTGTTCAGAATTTTGCTGCCTGCATTTCCTGCGGTCGTACTTGTCTAAAAGGTATTTGTCCTTCCTCAGGAAGTTCCTGTTGCTTCCCCCATACACACACAGGATCATGTTTCATTCAATAACATACCTTTTATCAAAGTATGCCCACGTGTGTATTTGTCCTTCCTCAGGAAGTCTGAAGTGGAGTACTACGCCATGTTGGCCAAGACAGGCGTCCATCACTACAGTGGGAACAACATCGAGCTGGGCACGGCCTGTGGGAAGTACTTCAGGGTGTGCACCCTGGCCATCATCGACCCCGGTGAGTGTCCAATCAGACTGCCTGTTTACCACGCCTATTCTGTTGATGGATAGTCTGCAGACAATCCTTTAGCAGTGAGCAGTTTGATACTGTTTCTTCTTTTATTCATTCATAGCATTGTTTTCAAAGATGACATGAACATCTTTACAGAGAATTATAGAAATGTATGAATGAAGAATAAACGAACCGCTCTACTACTAAATTACATGTTTGAGTTAATCATTTTGTGAATGTGTAGGTGTAGATATTTTTAAGTTTCACTGATGCTCACAAATTTGCCCGTTTGTAAATTTTTGCACCTGGTGGCTCTACGATTATGTGCCCACAGCACGTCACTAGATAAACACCCAATGAACCATTTACCTGAACTGACTGGGCTTTAGCCAGTTGCATCATTGGTGTCAATGACTTAGTTCCTCTGAAGTTAATGAAGTGAGTGTTAAGTATATCTTGTATGCTAAATATAGTGTTCTATTTCCAGGTGATTCTGACATCATCAGGAGTATGCCAGACCAGCCGCAGGGGGAGAAGTAGACATTTCACACTCAATGTTAAAAAATAAACTGTTTTCTATGGTCTTTCTTTGGTCTGTCTTTCTCTTAGTGTGCATATGATAAACATTTAACTACTTCTATTCTATGCTGTAGGCTGTGTCAAATCAAATTTTATTTGTCACATACACACGGTTAGCAGATGTTAATGCGAGTGTAGCGAAATGCTTGTGCTTCTAGTTCCGACAATGCAGTGATAACCAACAAGTAATCTAACTAACAATTCCAAAACTACTGTCTTATACACAGTGTAAGGGGATAAGGAACATGTACATAAGGATATATGAATGAGTGATGGTACAGAGCAGCATACAGTAGATGGTATCGAGTACAGTATATACATATGAGATGAGTGTGTAGACAAAGTAAACAAAGTGGCATAGTTAAAGTGGCTAGTGATACATGTGTTACATAAGGATGCAGTCGATGATGTAGAGTACAGTATATACATATGCATATGAGATGAATAATGTAGGGTAAGTAACATTATATAAGGTAGCATTGTTTAAAGTGGCTAGTGATATATTTACATCATTTCCCATCAATTCCCATTATTAAAATGGCTGGAGTTCGGTCAGTGTCAATGACAGTGTGTTGGCAGCAGCCACTCAGTGTTAGTGGTGGCTGTTTAACAGTCTGATGGCCTTGAGATAGAAGCTGTTTTTCAGTCTCTCGGTCCCAGCTTTGATGCACCTGTACTGACCTCGCCTTCTGGATGATAGCGGGGTGAACAGGCAGTGGCTCGGGTGGTTGTTGTCCTTGATGATCTTTATGGCCTTCCTGTAACATCGGGTGGTGTAGGTGTCCTGGAGGGCAGGTAGTTTGCCCCCGGTGATGCGTTGTGCAGACCTCACTACCCTCTGAAGAGCCTTATGTTTGTGGGCGGAGCAGTTGCCGTACCAGGCAGTGATACAGCCCGCCAGGATGCTCTCGATTGTGCATCTGTAGAAGTTTGTGAGTGCTTTTGGTGACAAGCCGAATTTCTTCAGCCTCCTGAGGTTGAAGAGGCGCTGCTGCGCCTTCTTCACGACGCTGTCTGTGTGGGTGGACCAATTCAGTTTGTCTGTGATGGGTATGCCGAGGAACTAAAAGCTTACTAACCACTACTGTCCTTTGTTGAAGTTGACTGTGAGGTTATTTTCCTGACACCACACTCCGAGGGCCCTCACCTACCTGTAGGCCGTCTCGCCGTTGTTGGTAATCAAGCCTACCACTGTGGTGTTGTCCGCAAACTTGATGATTGAGTTGGAGGCGTGCGTGGCCACGCAGTCGTGGGTGAACAGGGAGTACAGGAGAGGGCTCAGAACGCACCCTTGTGGGGCCCCAGTGTTGAGGATCAGCGGGGAGGAGATGTTGTTACCTACCCTCACCACCTGGGGGCGGCCCGTCAGGAAGTCCAGTACCCAGTTGCACAGGGCGGGGTCGAGACCCAGGGTCTCGAGCTTGATGACAAGTTTGGAGGGTACTATGGTGTTAAATGCTGAGCTGTAGTCGATGAACAGCATTCTCACATAGGTATTCCTCTTGTCCAGGTGGGTTAGGGCAGTGTGCAGTGTGGTTGAGATTGCGTCGTCTGTGGACCTATTTGGGCGGTAAGTAAATTGGAGTGGGTCTAGGGTGTCAGGTAGGGTGGAGGTGATCTGGTCCTTGACTAGTCTCTCAAAGCACTTCATGATGACGGAAGTGAGTGCTACGCGGGGGCGGTAGTCGTTTAGCTCAGTTACCTTAGCTTTCTTGGGAACAGGAACAATGGTTGCCCTCTTGAAGCATGTGGGAACAGCAGACTGGTATAAGGATTGATTGAATATGTCTGTAAACACACCAGCATGGTCTGCGCATGCTCTGAGGGCGCGGCTGGGGATGCCGTCTGGGCCTGCAGCCTTGCGAGGGTTAACACGTTTAAATGTTTTACTCACCTCGGCTGCAGTGAAGGAGAGTCCACATGTTTTGGTTGCGGGCCGTGTCAGTGGCACTGTATTGTCCTCAAAGTGGGCAAAAAAGTTATTTAGTCTGCCTGGGAGCAAGACATCCTGGTCCGTGACTGGGCTAGATTTCTTCCTGTAGTCCGTGATTGACTGTAGACCCTGCCACATGCCTCTTGTGTCTGAGCCGTTGAATTGCTACTCTACTTTGTCTCTATACTGACGCTTAGCTTGTTTAATAGCCTTGCGGAGGGAATAGCAACACTGTATTCGGCGGTCATGTTTCCGGTCACCTTGCCCTGATTAAAAGCAGTGGTTCGCGCTTTCATTTTCACGCGAATGCTGCCATCAATCCACGGTCTCTGGTTTGGGAATGTTTTAATCGTTGCTATGGGAACGACAACTTCAATGCACATTCAAATGAACTTGGTCACCGAATCAGCGTATTCGTCAATGTTGTTGGGCGCAGTGCGGAACATGTCCCAGTCCACATGATGGAAGCAGTCTGTACCAGGGTCCCATGTAGATTCAAATGAGATGTCCTTGTGATTTTTTTTTACATGCTATTAAGATCTCAACTCACAAGAGCTGATCATGGGTCTCCTAACATGCAATTCCACAAGGATAGACTCGTGACAAGGTCTTATTGTGACTTTACTGTGACATCACAATGATGTCACCACAAGCTATTTTGTCATGCTGCTGCACCACATGAACTGACCAGTCTAGATTGTTGACCGTAATGACAATGACAGGATTATCCAGGCTCCTCCCCGTGGAGGATTGTCCAGGCCCCTCCCCGTGGAGGATTGTCCAGGCCCCTCCCCGTGGAGGATTGTCCAGGCTCCTCCCCGTGGAGGATTGTCCAGGCTCCTCCCCGTGGAGGATTGTCCAGGCTCCTCCCCGTGGAGGATTGTCCAGGCCCCTCCCCGTGGAGGATTGTCCAGGCTCCTCCCCGTGGAGGATTGTCCAGGCTCCTCCCCGTGGAGGATTATCCAGGCCCCTCCCCGTGGAGGATTGTCCAGGCCTGTTCCCGTGAAGGATTGTCCAGGCCCCTCCCCGTGGAGGATTGTCCAGGCCCCTCCCGTGGAGGATTGTCCAGGCCCCTCCCCGTGGAGGATTGTCCAGGCTCCTCCCGTGGAGGATTGTCCAGGCCCCTCCCGTGGAGGATTGTCCAGGCTCCTCCCGTGGAGGATTGTCCAGGCTCCTCCCCGTGGAGGATTGTCCAGGCTCCTCCCCGTGGAGGATTATCCAGGCCCCTCCCCGTGGAGGATTGTCCAGGCCTGTTCCCGTGAAGGATTGTCCAGGCCCCTCCCCGTGGAAGATTATCCACGCTCATCGCTGTGGAAGATTGTCCAGGCCCCTACCCGTGGAGGATTGTCCAGGCCCCTACCCGTGGAGGATTGTCCAGGCCCCTACCCGTGGAGGATTGTCCAGGCCCCTCCCCGTGGAGGATTGTCCAGGCTCCTCCCCGTGGAGGATTGTCCAGGCTCCTCCCCGTGGAGGATTGTCCAGGCTCCTCCCCGTGGAGGATTATCCAGGCCCCTCCCCGTGGAGGATTGTCCAGGCCTGTTCCCGTGAAGGATTGTCCAGGCCCCTCCCCGTGGAAGATTATCCACGCTCATCGCTGTGGAAGATTGTCCAGGCCCCTACCCGTGGAGGATTGTCCAGGCCCCTACCCGTGGAGGATTGTCCAGGCCCCTCCCCGTGGAGGATTGTCCAGGCCCCTACCTGTGGAGGATTGTCCAGGCCCCTCCCCGTGGAGGATTGTCCAGGCCCCTACCCGTGGAGGATTGTCCAGGCCCCTCCCCGTGGAGGATTGTCCAGGCTCCTCCCCTTGAAGGATAATGTTATAGCTTTTTGGCCGCAAGTCTTCCATGAAGGCCACTTCTGACCAGACTTCTCAGGACAGTAGATGTGTGTACCAGGGTCCTGCTGTTTTCTGCACTACTGACCAGACTTCTCAGGACAGTAGATGCGTGTACCAGGGTCCCACTGTTTTCTAACAATTCTGAGCTGACATCTTTTTAAAATTAAAATGTTACCACTTTTCTCCCCAATTTCATGGTATCCAATTGTTAGTAGTTACTGTCTTGTCTCATCGCTACAACTCCCGTACGGACTCGGGAGAGACGAAGGTCGAAGGTCTTGCGTCCCCCGAAACACAACCCAACCAAGCCGCACTGCTTCTTAACACAGCGCGCATCCAACCCGGAAGCCAGCCGCACCAATGTTTCGGAGGAGACCTGGAGACCTGATTATCGTGCACTGCGCCCGGCCCTCCACAAGAGTCGCTAGTGCGCGATGAGACAAGGATATCCCTACCGGCCAAACCCTCCCTAACCCGGACAACGCTAGGCCAATTGTGCATCGCCCCACGAAGCTCCGGGTCGCCGCCGGCTGCGACAGCCTGGGCGCGAACCCAGAGTCTCTGGTGGCACAGCTGGCATTGCACTAGACCACTGCGCCACCGAGGAGGCTCTCTGCTGGACGCGAAGAGAAGTATTGAATGATGTGTCTTTCATCTGCTACAGTAAGTTTCCTTGGCTGACCACTGCATCTACGGTCCTCAACGTTGCCCGTTTCTATGTGCTTCTTCAAAAGAGCTTTGACACCACATCTGGAAACCCCTGTCTGCCTTAATGTCTGTCTGGGAGAGACCTGAGAGACCAGTCTGCATTAATGTCTGCCTGGGAGAGACCAGTCTGCCTTAATGTCTGTCTGGGAGAGACCTGAGAGACCAGTCTGCCTTAATGTCTGCCTGGGAGAGACCTGAGAGACCAGTCTGCCTTAATGTCTGCCTGGGAGAGACCTGAGAGACCAGTCCGCCTTAATGTCTGTCTGGGAGAGACCTGAGAGACCAGTCTGCCTTAATGTCTGTCTGGGAGAGACCTGAGAGACCAGTCTGCCTTAATGTCTGTCTGAGAGACCTGAGAGACCAGTCTGCCTTAATGTCTGTCTGAGAGACCTGAGAGACCAGTCTGCCTTAATGTCTGTCTGAGAGAGACCTGAGAGACCAGTCTGCCTTAATGTCTGTCTGAGAGAGACCTGAGAGACCAGTCTGCCTTAATGTCTGTCTGAGAGAGACCTGAGAGACCAGTCTGCCTTAATGTCTGTCTGAGAGAGACCAGTCTGCCTTAATGTCTGTCTGGGAGAGACCAGTCTGCCTTCATGTCTGTCTGGGAGAGACCAGTCTGTCTTAATGTCTGTCTGGGAGAGACCTGAGAGACCAGTCTGTCTTAATGTCTGTCTGGGAGAGACCTGAGAGACCAGTCTGTCTTAATGTCTGTCTGGGAGAGACCTGAGAGACCAGTCTGCATTAATGTCTGCCTGGGAGAGACCAGTCTGCCTTAATGTCTGTCTGGGAGAGACCAGTCTGCCTTCATGTCTGTCTGGGAGAGACCAGTCTGTCTTAATGTCTGTCTGGGAGACCTGAGAGACCAGTCTGTCTTAATGTCTGTCTGAGAGACCTGAGAGACCAGTCTGTCTTAATGTCTGTCTGGGAGAGACCAGTCTGCCTTAATGTCTGCCTGGGAGAGACCTGAGAGACCAGTCTGCCTTAATGTCTGTCTGAGAGACCTGAGAGACCAGTCTGTCTTAATGTCTGTCTGGGAGAGACCTGAGAGACCAGTCTGCCTTAATGTCTGTCTGAGAGACCTGAGAGACCAGTCTGCCTTAATGTCTGTCTGAGAGACCAGTCTGCCTTCATGTCTGTCTGGGAGAGACCAGTCTGTCTTAATGTCTGTCTGGGAGAGACCTGAGAGACCAGTCTGCCTTAATGTCTGTCTGAGAGACCAGTCTGCCTTAATGTCTGTCTGAGAGACCTGAGAGACCAGTCTGTCTTAATGTCTGTCTGGGAGAGACCTGAGAGACCAGTCTGCCTTAATGTCTGTCTGAGAGACCTGAGAGACCAGTCTGCCTTAATGTCTGTCTGAGAGACCAGTCTGCCTTCATGTCTGTCTGGGAGAGACCAGTCTGTCTTAATGTCTGTCTGGGAGAGACCTGAGAGACCAGTCTGCCTTAATGTCTGTCTGAGAGAGACCTGAGAGACCAGTCTGCCTTAATGTCTGTCTGAGAGAGACCTGAGAGACCAGTCTGCATTAATGTCTGTCTGGTAGAGACCTGAGAGACCAGTCTGTCTTAATGTCTGCCTGGGAGAGACCTGAGAGACCAGTCTGCCTTAATGTCTGTCTGAGAGAGACCTGAGAGACCAGTCTGCATTAATGTCTGTCTGGTAGAGACCTGAGAGACCAGTCTGTCTTAATGTCTGCCTGGGAGAGACCTGAGAGACCAGTCTGCCTTAATGTCTGTCTGAGAGAGACCTGAGAGACCAGTCTGCCTTAATGTCTGCCTGGGAGAGACCTTGCTGATGCAGTATAACTACCTCGTGTCTTGTTGCTGTGCTCAGTCTTGACTTTTGACAGTAAACTGTCTTCAGCAACCTCACCTTGTTAGCTGAGTTTGGCTGTTCCTGTTTCAGTTAATGATTTGTGTTTCAACTGTACATAATGGATTGATGATCATTAGCACCTGTTTGGTATAATTGTTTAATCATACACGTGACTATGTTCCTACAAAACCCCTGACTGTGCAAGTGTACCTAGAGGAATTGATGCTGTTTTGAAGGCCACACCACATATGGATTTAATGTAGATTATTCTTCTGTTCACTCACTTTATATTTATCAAATAACTAAATGCAATCTATTCATCTATTTTTGAAAGCATTTGTACTTTACAGTATTTTTTTCACATCTGCCTAAAACTGTTTCACAGTACTGTACATATCTACAGTATTGAGTTGCACCCCCTTTTGGCCTCCACAAGGTGTCCAGTGTTCCACAGGGATGCTGGCCCATGTTGACTCTACAAGGTGTCAAGTGTTCCACAGGGATGCTGGCCCATGTTGACTCTACAAGGTGTCAAGTGTTCCACAGGGATGCTGGCCCATGTTGACTCTACAAGGTGTCAAGTGTTCCACAGGGATGCTGGCCCATGTTGACTCTACAAGGTGTCAAGTGTTCCACAGGGATGCTGGCCCATGTGGACTCTACAAGGTGTTGAAAGTGTTCCACAGGGATGCTGGCCCATGTGGACTCTACAAGGTGTTGAAAGTGTTCCACAGGGATGCTGGCCCATGTTGACTCTACAAGGTGTCAAGTGTTCCACAGGGATGCTGGCCCATGTGGACTCTACAAGGTGTTGAAAGTGTTCCACAGGGATGCTGGCCCATGTGGACTCAACAAGGTGTTCAGCGTCCCCCATGTTGACTCCAATGCTTCCCACAGTTATCAAGTCGTCTGGATGTCCTTTGGCTGGGCGATTATTCTCTGGCAATTGTTGAACATGAAGAACCCAGCACTTAAATATTAACCCTCTGAATGGCACACACATAATCCATGTCTCAAGGTTTAAACAACCTTTAACCTCTCCGCTTCGTCTACACTGACTTGAACTGGATCTTTAGTTAACAGGTGCCGTCAATAAGGGACCATAGCTTTCACCTGGTCAGTCTGTCATGGAGAAGTTCTCTTCATGTTTTGTACACTGTGTATATTGGAGTGTTGATGGGATTCAAATGTCCAGGAGGTTTTGCAAAATAATTAATAATAATAATAATATATGCCATTTAGCAGACGCTTTTATCCAAAGCGACTTACAGTCATGTGTGCATACATTCTACGTATGGGTGGTCCCGGGGATCGAACCCACTACCCTGGCGTTACAAGCGCCATGCTCTACCAACTGAGCTACAGAAGGACCAATTAACCCTGACAGCCCAAAGCTATACTGAACAAAAATATAAACGTAACATGCAACAATTTTGAATAATTTATTGAGTTAGTTTATTTAAGGAAACCTGTCATTTGAAATCAATTCATTAGGCCCTAATCTATGTATTGGGAATACAAATACCTCCAATTTGTAAGTCGCTCTGGATAAGAGCGTCTGCTAAATGACTTAAATGTAAATGTAAATGTTAAAAGAGAGGTTTGTGTTGCATAAAACAAGCCAGTATCTGGTGTTACCACTATTTGCCCCGTGCAGCATGAGACATTTGATCAGGTTGCTGATTGTGGCCTGTGGAATGTTGTCTCACTCTTCTTCAATGACTGCGAAGTTGATGGATATTGGTGGGAACTGGAACACACTGTCAATCCAGAGCATCCCAAACATGCTTAATGGGTGACATGTCCGGTGTGTATGCAGTCCATGGAAGAACTGGGACATTTTCAGCTTCCAGGAAGTGTACAGATCACGGGGCCATGCTGAAACATGAGGTGATGGTGGTGAATGAATGGCATGACAATGGGCCTTGGGATCTCGTCACAGTGTCTGCATTAAAATTGCAATCGATAAAATGTACTGTAATTGTGTACGGTGTCCGTAGCTAACAGAATGCATGACAATACCATAGCTCCACTGCCCCATGAGGTTCTCTGTTCACAACATTGACATCAGCAAACCTTCTGCCCACATAACGCTATACACATGGTCTGCGGTTGAGAAGCTGGTTGGATGTACTACCAAATTCTCTGAAATGACAGAGGTGGCTTATGGTAGAGAAATTAACATTCATATCTCTGGCAACAGCTCTGGTGGACATTCCTGCAGCCAGCATGCCAATTGCAAGCTACCTCAAAACTCCCCCAACTCAAGACATCTGTGGCATTGTGTTAGATTAACATTTTACTGACCTTTTGTTGTCCACAGCACAAGGTGCACCTGTGTAATGGCCGTGCTGTTTAATCAGCTTCTTGATATGCCATGCCTGTCAGATGGATGGATTGTCTAAGGAACTGGTGAGAGAAACGTTTTAGATTAATATTGTATGGCTGTGGGAAAATGTGACTGAGGTCTTCTGCATTAGAAGCTGCAGTATAGGAGAAATGCTCACTAACAGGAATGTAAATTAATTTGTGCAAAACTTGAGAGAAATGAGCTTTTTATGCATGTGGAACATTTCTGGGATCTTTTATTTCAGCTCATGAAACATGGGACCAACACTTCATGGAATTGTGGTCCAGATGACAGCCAAGCATGTGCCTCTGGGCTGTCCTTTCGTGCTCTTGCATCATCATAGCCATAGACAGTACACTATTCTACCGTCTGCTTCAAAAAGGGTTGGAACAGCGCAAGCCTATCCAACCACAGTATTTCTAGTCATTCTCAGCAATAGTGAGGATTTATTTTTTCTTCATTTTATTTAACCTTTATATAAGCAGGCATGTCCTCTATCTCTGGCTGATAAGACTGATCTCGTTCTGTCTTAATGTCCCTCAGGAATAACCAGACAGGACAGTGTCTTAATGTCCCTCAGGAATAACCAGACAGGACAGTGTCTTCAGGATCCACCCTTTTTTTTCAATTTTCACCTAAAATAACATACCCAAATCTAACTGCCTGTAGCTCAGGACCTAAAATAACATACCCAAATCGAACTGCCTATAGCTCAGGACCTAAAATAACATACCCAAATCTAACTGCCTGTAGCTCAGGACCTAAAATAACATACCAAAATCTAACTGCCTGTAGCTCAGGACCTAAAATAACATACCCAAATCTAACTGCCTGTAGCTCAGGACCTAAAATAACATACCCAAATCGAACTGCCTATAGCTCAGGACCTAAAATAACATACCCAAATCTAACTGCCTGTAGCTCAGGACCTAAAATAACATACCCAAATCGAACTGCCTATAGCTCAGGACCTAAAATAACATACCCAAATCTAACTGCCTGTAGCTCAGGACCTAAAATAACATACCAAAATCTAACTGCCTGTAGCTCAGGACCTAAAATAACATACCCAAATCTAACTGCCTGTAGCTCAGGACCTAAAATAACATTCCAAAATCTAACTGCCTGTAGCTCAGGACCTAAAATAACATACCCAAATCTAACTGCCTGTAGCTCAGGACCTAAAATAACACCAAAATCTAACTGCCTGTAGCTCAGGACCTAAAATAACATACCCAAATCTAACTGCCTGTAGCTCAGGACCTAAAATAACATACCCAAATCTAACTGCCTGTAGCCCAGGACCTAAAATAACATACCCAAATCTAACTGCCTGTAGCTCAGGACCTAAAATAACATACCCAAATCTAACTGCCTGTAGCTCAGGAACTGAAGCAAGGATATGCATATTCTTGGTACCATTTGAAAGGAAACACTGAAGTTTGTGGAAATGTGAAAGGAATGTAGTATAATATAACACAATAGATCAGGTAAAAGATTACACAAAGAAGAAAAAAAATGTTTTCTTGTACCACCATCGTTGAAATGCAAGAGAAAGGCCATAGTGTATTATTCCAGCTCAGCTACAATTTAGATTTTGGCCACTAGATGGCAGTAGTGTATATGCAAAGTTTTAGACTGATCCAATGAACCATTGCATTTCTGTTCAAAATGTTGTATCAAGACTGCCCAAATGTGCCTAATTTGTTTATTAATATCTTTTCATGTTCAAAATTGTGCACTCATTAAAACAATAGCAGGGTACAAAAGCATTATTTCACTGTAATAGCTGCTGTAAATTGGACAGTGCAGTTAGATTAACAAGAATTTAGGCTTTCTGCCAAAATCAGGTATGTCTATGTACTGGGAAATGTTCTTGTTACTTACAACCTCATGCTAATCGCATTAGCCTACGTTAGCTCAACCGATCCCAAAGAAGATTTATTAATGTCCCTCAGGAATAACCAGACAGGACAGCAGAGTAGAGACTATTCCTCTGAGGGACAATACGACAGAATAGCCTGGTTCATAGCCTGGTTCCTCTCTAGGTTTAGGCCTTTCTAGGGAGTTTTTCCTAGCCACTGTGCTTCTACACCTGCATTGTTTGCTGTTTGGGGTTTTAGGCTGGGTTTCTGTACAGCACTTTGAGATATCAGCTGATGTAAGAAGGGCTTTATAAATACATTTGAATACAGAGACCGCAGACAGACCAACAGAGATCCCATATTAAGTCTGATCTACCCCTTCTAAAGACGACAAACTAGCCCTTCTACAGACGACAAACTAGCCCTTCTAAAGACGACAAACTAGCCCCATGACCCAGTCCTGACTGGGTCATACTTAGTTGCGGCCCACTTCTTAGAGGCAGGCCACTCGATTTCGTCTGCGTTATATTGGCATCGAACATGTCACCCTCCATAGGAGAGGGAGTGACCTTGATAATTTATTGTTAAAACGAGAGGCTGCCTGGATCTTTAACTTAAAGACTCTTGCGCCCTTCGGTCTCAACGTAGACTTTGATGTGAAGCCATTCTTGTGATTACTGTGACTTTGCCATTGTAATTGTTTGTAAACTTGTGTAGTTAAATTAATCTATGATCGTATGCTATCCATTTGTTGTTTGTATGCTGTTCTTTGTATGACATTTTAATATTTGATTATTAACCAATGATATTAGGCCACTCTTGGCCATGATTAGACACCTGTGTCTTTTGACACTATATAAACGAGTCATCCCGCAGTGTTTATGATTATACCCTGATGAAGACAACTTGGTTATCCAAACATTGGTAATTACATTAGAGTGTGCGGCTCTCTTTTATTTTTATTTTCCAGTCCAGACTGGAAACACGCTCCTTGATCACAATGGAGAATGGAGACAGTAAGGGCCGGTCCCAAATGGCACCCAATTCCCTTTATAGTGCACACTACTGTGTAACCATAGACACGGTGCATCACTAACACACAGGTAACCATAGTGATGCACCGTGTCTGTGGTTACCTGTGTGTTAGTGATGCACCGTGTCTGTGGTTACCTGTGTGTTAGTGATGCACCGTGTCTATGGTTACCTGTGTGTTAGTGATGCACCGTGTCTATGGTTACCTGTGTGTTAGTGATGCACCGTGTCTATGGTTACCTGTGTGTTACTGATGCACCGTGTCTATGGTTACCTGTGTGTTAGTGATGCACCATGTCTATGGTTACCTGTGTTAGTGATGCACCGTGTCTGTGGTTACCTGTGTGTTAGTGATGCACAGTGTCTGTGGTTACCTGTGTGTTAGTGATGCACCGTGTCTATGGTTACCTGTGTTAGTGATGCACCGTGTCTATGGTTACCTGTGTTAGTGATGCACCGTGTCTATGGTTACCTGTGTTAGTGATGCACCGTGTCTGTGGTTACCTGTGTGTTAGTGATGCACCGTGTCTATGGTTACCTGTGTTAGTGATGCACCGTGTCTGTGGTTACCTGTGTGTTAGTGATGCACCGTGTCTAACACAGGTAACCATAGACACGGTGCATCACTAACACACAGGTAACCACAGACACGGTGCATCACTAACACAGGTAACCATAGACACGGTGCATCACTAACACAGGTAACCATAGACACGGTGCATCACTAACACAGGTAACCACAGACACGGTGCATCACTAACACACAGGTAACCATAGACACGGTGCATCACTAACACACAGGTAACCATAGACACGGTGCATCACTAACACACAGGTAACCACAGACACGGTGCATCACTAACACACAGGTAACCATAGACACGGTGCATCACTAACACACAGGTAACCACAGACACGGTGCATCACTAACACAGGTAACCATAGAAACGGTGAGGGGGACTACTCTCTTATTGAGAGGTTATCTACATGTGTCTGGTCTGGACTAAATCTTATTGAGAGGTTATCTACATGTGTCTGGTCTGGTCTGGACTGGTCTGGACTGGTCTGGACTAAATCTTAATGAGAGGTTATCTACATGTTGTGTCTGGTCTAAATCTTATTGAGAGGTTATCTACATGTGTCTGGTCTGGACTAAATCTTATTGAGAGGTTATCTACATGTGTCTGGTCTGGACTAAATCTTATTGAGAGGTTATCTACATGTGTCTGGTCTGGTCTGGACTGGTCTGGACTGGTCTGGTCTGGACTAAATCTTAATGAGAGGTTATCTACATGTTGTGTCTGGTCTAAATCTTATTGAGAGGTTATCTACATGTTGTGTCTGGTCTGGTCTGTTCTATGTATAATATATTATATATTATACTTGGAACATTTTGAGTAATTTAGTAAAATGAACTACGATTGAAATACTTTTCACTGTGTTGAGTGTCAATCATTTTTTGATGGTGAGTTTCTTCACACAGTGGAAGACAAAATGAGTGTTATTCCTTTTGACATTAATGTGATGTCATATTAAAGAAGAGGTTGTGCTATTTAAAACTGTTAACTTGTAAATTGTCTTTAATTATTTTTTTTAGATATGTCTGTTTGAAATGTGAGAAAATGATTTATTTGGAAAATTCTCAGTAATCTACAGCAGATTTCTAGAAATCTATTAGGGGTTTAAAGGGTAACACTTAAACCACGACCACAAAAATACTTTTAGAGGTAAAGCAAGTCCCAGTGCTTCATGTACAATCGCCATCTAGAGGAGTTGGGTTAAATGCAGAAGACGCATTCAGTTGAATGCTGACTATTCCCCCTTTTCTTATTATTATTTCAGATGTGAATAGCAGACAAATAGAGGAAGATTTCATATTCAAAGTTGCCAATGGGGAGTTTTAGAATGCTGAAAATGGACAAAAAATACAAAAAGTTTAATAGTTTCAATATATAAAAAAGTTATATGCAACCTACTCCAGATCAGTCTACACGTCCAACCTAATCCAGATCAGTCTACACGTTCTACCTAATCCAGATCAGTCTACACGTCCAACCTAATCCAGATCAGTCTACACGTCCAACCTACTCCAGATCAGTCTACACGTCCAACCTAATCCAGATCAGTCTACACGTCCAACCTAATCCAGATCAGTCTACACGTCCAACCTACTCCAGATCAGTCTACACGTCCAACCTACTCCAGATCAGTCTACACGTCCAACCTACTCCAGATCAGTCTACACGTCCAACCTAATCCAGATCAGTCTACACGTTCTACCTAATCCAGATCAGTCTACACGTCCAACCTAATCCAGATCAGTCTACACGTTCTACCTAATCCAGATCAGTCTACACGTCCAACCTAATCCAGATCAGTCTACACGTTCTACCTAATCCAGATCAGTCTACACGTTCTACCTAATCCAGATCAGTCTACACGTCCAACCTAATCCAGATCAGTCTACACGTCCAACCTACTCCAGATCAGTCTACACGTCCAACCTAATCCAGATCAGTCTACACGTTCTACCTAATCCAGATCAGTCTACACGTCCAACCTAATCCAGATCAGTCTACACGTTCTACCTAATCCAGATCAGTCTACACGTCCAACCTAATCCAGATCAGTCTACACGTCCAACCTAATCCAGATCAGTCTACACGTCCAACCTACTCCAGATCAGTCTACACGTCCAACCTACTCCAGATCAGTCTACACGTCCAACCTACTCCAGATCAGTCTACACGTCCAACCTAATCCAGATCAGTCTACACGTTCTACCTAATCCAGATCAGTCTACACGTCCAACCTAATCCAGATCAGTCTACACGTTCTACCTAATCCAGATCAGTCTACACGTCCAACCTAATCCAGATCAGTCTACACGTTCTACCTAATCCAGATCAGTCTACACGTCCAACCTAATCCAGATCAGTCTACACGTCCAACCTAATCCAGATCAATCTACACGTTCTACCTAATCCAGATCAGTCTACACGTTCTACCTGAAACAGAGTAAGAGTTACACGTTCTATCATAAACAGAGTAAGAGTTACACGTTCTACCTGAAACAGAGTACGAGTTACACGTTCTATCATAAACAGAGTACGAGTTACACGTTCTATCATAAACAGAGTAAGAGTTACACGTTCTATCATAAACAGAGTAAGAGTTACACGTTCTATCATAAACAGAGTAAGAGTTACACGTTCTATCATAAACAGAGTAAGAGTTACACGTTCTATCATAAACAGAGTAAGAGTTACACGTTCTATCATAAACAGAGTAAGAGTTACACGTTCTATCATAAACAGAGTAAGAGTTACGTTCTATCATAAACAGAGTAAGAGTTACACGTTCTATCATAAACAGAGTAAGAGTTACGTTCTATCATAAACAGAGTAAGAGTTACACGTTCTATCATAAACAGAGTAAGAGTTACACGTTCTATCATAAACAGAGTAAGAGTTACACGTTCTATCATAAACAGAGTAAGAGTTACACGTTCTATCATAAACAGAGTAAGAGTTACACGTTCTATCATAAACAGAGTAAGAGTTACACGTTCTATCATAAACAGAGTAAGAGTTACACGTTCTATCATAAACAGAGTAAGAGTTACACGTTCTATCATAAACAGAGTAAGAGTTACACGTTCTATCATAAACAGAGTAAGAGTTACGTTCTATCATAAACAGAGTAAGAGTTACACGTTCTATCATAAACAGAGTAAGAGTTACACGTTCTATCATAAACAGAGTAAGAGTTACACGTTCTATCATAAACAGAGTAAGAGTTACACGTTCTATCATCTATCATAAACAGAGTAAGAGTTACACGTTCTATCATAAACAGAGTAAGAGTTACACGTTCTATCATAAACAGAGTAAGAGTTACACGTTCTATCATAAACAGAGTAAGAGTTACACGTTCTATCATAAACAGAGTAAGAGTTACACGTTCTATCATAAACAGAGTAAGAGTTACACGTTCTATCATAAACAGAGTAAGAGTTACACGTTCTATCATAAACAGAGTAAGTGTTACACGTTATAAAGTCTAGTTAGTAAATAAATAAACCAATTTGTGTAATATTGAATGATGAGCAAAGCTGGGGTTCTTGCAGATCCAAGAAGGCTACGACTGTTCAGAATGAGACTGATGAGGTAATGATTAATAAGTGACTGTTCAGAATGAGACTGATGAGGTAATGATTAATAAGTGACTGTTCAGAATGAGACTGATGAGGTAATGATTAATAAGTGACTGTTCAGAATGAGACTGATGAGGTAATGATTAATAAGTGACTGTTATCGATATATAACTATATATCTTCTTGAGTTTAATTTTGGAGATACTAACTCGTTAAACAACTTCTTCCGTGGTGCCCCAAATCCTAATGAGTTAATTGTTACATGATTCATTTAATCGAGTAACAATTAAACAGTTAGTGGATTAAATAAATAACTCACATTAATGAAAGTCAAGTGACGACAATATGCTTCAATGTGCCACTGTTCACATGACCGGACAATGATATAGGTTCAGCTTGTGATGCTATAGTCAGTGGTGGAAAAAGTACCCAATTCTCATACTTGAATAAACATTTGAAAAATAGCATAATAGAAAATGACTCAAGTAAAAGTTCTTAATTTACGGAAAGCCATGGGCACACTCCAACATTCAGACATAATTTACAAACTAAGCATGTGTGTTTAGTGAGTCCACCTGATCAGAGGCAGTAGGGATGACCAGGGATGTTAGGTTGATAAGTGCTTGAATTTGACTATTTTCCTCTCCTGCTAAGCATTCAAAATGTAAATGAGTACTTTTGGGTGTCACTATAGCTGTGCCACTATAGATTCTGGGTTCGAGTCCAGGCTCTGTCGCAGCCGGGCTTGACCGGGAGTACCGTGGGGCAGCGCACAATTGGCCCAGCATCATCCGGGTTAGGGGAGGATTTGGGATGTCCTTGTCCCATCGCGCACTAGCGACTCCTGTGGCGGGCCGGCACAGTGCACGCTAACACGGTCGCCAGGTGCACAGTGTTTCCTCCGACACATTGGTGCGGCTGGCTTCCGGGTTAAGTGGGCATTGTGTCAAGAAGCAGTGCGGCTTGGCTGGATTGTGTTTCGGAGGACGCTCGGCTCTTGACCTTCGCCTCTCCCGAGTCTGTACGGGAGTTGTAGCGATGAGACAAGACTCTAACTACCAATTGGATATAACGAAATTGGGGAGAAAAAGGGGTTTAAAAGTTGTACTTTAAAGTACTTTTATTTAAGTACTTTACATCATTGGATTTAAAAACGATGAGGAGCATAGTTCAAATAAAAAATATAATCACGTGAAAAAGTTAATGCGCTTACTAATGGAGTAATTAGAAAAATTCAATATCTATGGTTTTAGAAGTGGAGGAAACAATTATTATAATATTTTTTTACCCAGTTGGATAAAACACTCCAAACAGCATACCCAATCGCTCGAAGGCGTCCAATCGCTCGAAGGCGTCCAATCGCTCGAAGGCGTCCAATCGCTCGAAGGCGTCCAATCGCTCGAAGGCGTCCAATCACTCGAAGGCGTCCAATCACTCGAAGGCGTCCAATCACTCGATGGCGTCCAATCACTCGAAGGCGTCCAATCACTCGAAGGCGTCCAATCACTGGAAGTTGATGGTGCCCGTCCGGACATGACAGCAGATGCAGCAGCGGTCCCACGGGAAATTCATTGTTCCGGTTGGAGAGGTTAAACAAACTATTTCATGTATGTTTCCATGGGTAATTAATATAGGCTTTTCCCCGTTAACCGATTAAGTAAAACGGTGGAGACTTCCTATTCCTCAGAGCCGCTACATTCGATGACTGTTGTCAACAGCTTGAATGCACTGTCCGGAGCCAAGAGCAGCCAGACACATGACCAGCGAGGATTTCAGCAGGCTGTGAGAGAAAATAGTGTGATTGCGGACTGTAAATTCAGGGCGTTCCTGGATGTGGGCATTGAACCACCCCCTACTGTACTGGAGCGCCCCCCCCCGCGCGAGTCCTAGCTTAAAAATGTACCAATAGAAACAAGTATAAAGGGGGTTCCTGCAGATGCAGGAATTCTCTGAATTGCGAAATCAGAAGGCTCCAGGAATTTAGATTTTAATTGGACATGTGGCAAAAATAATTATTGATTTAATTTTGGAAAGAATATGTCTTACATTTTCATCTGTATTTAGAATTTACTAAAATGGCCTATATCTTTTTATTTATTTTAATTTTGCGGGGTTCAGATCACAGACAGGCAATAATGTTAAAGAGAAAGTACAGATGAAAAGAAACTCAAAACAATAGAGGAATATTAAACAAGCTGTAATAATAATACATCATATTATAATAAATAATCAGATTTGTCCTGTCTGTCCCATCTCCCCTCCTCCTCCTTAGTGTCTGTCCCATCTCCCCTCCTCCTCCTTAGTGTCTGTCCCATCTCCCTCCTCCTCCTTAGTGTCTGTCCCATCTCCCCTCCTCCTTAGTGTCTGTCCCATCTCCCCTCCTCCTTAGTGTCTGTCCCATCTCCCCTCCTCCTCCTTAGTGTCTGTCCCATCTCCCTCCTCCTCCTTAGTGTCTGTCCCATCTCCCCTCCTCCTCCTTAGTGTCTGTCCCATCTCCCCTCCTCCTCAGTGTCTGTCCCATCTCCCCTCCTCCTTAGTGTCTGTCCCATCTCCCCTCCTCCTCCTTAGTGTCTGTCCCATCTCCCCTCCTCCTCCTTAGTGTCTGTCCCATCTCCCCTCCTCCTCAGTGTCTGTCCCATCTCCCCTCCTCCTTAGTGTCTGTCCCATCCCCTCCTCCTCCTTAGTGTCTGTCCCATCTCCCCTCCTCCTCCTCAGTGTCTGTCCCATCTCCCCTCCTCCTCCTTAGTGTCTGTCCCATCTCCCCTCCTCCTCCTTAGTGTCTGTCCCATCTCCCTCCTCCTCCTTAGTGTCTGTCCCATCTCCCCTCCTCCTCCTTAGTGTCTGTCCCATCTCCCCTCCTCCTCCTTAGTGTCTGTCCCATCTCCCCTCCTCCTCCTCAGTGTCTGTCCCATCTCCCCTCCTCCTCAGTGTCTGTCCCATCTCCCCCTCCTCCTCCTTAGTGTCTGTCCCATCTCCCCTCCTCCTCCTTAGTGTCTGTCCCATCTCCCCTCCTCCTCCTTAGTGTCTGTCCCATCTCCCCTCCTCCTCAGTGTCTGTCCCATCTCCCCTCCTCCTCCTTAGTGTCTGTCCCATCTCCCCTCCTCCTCCTCAGTGTCTGTCCCATCTCCCCTCCTCCTCCTTAGTGTCTGTCCCATCTCCCCTCCTCCTCCTTAGTGTCTGTCCCATCTCCCCTCCTCCTCCTTAGTGTCTGTCCCATCTCCCCTCCTCCTCCTTAGTGTCTGTCCCATCTCCCATCCTCCTCCTTAGTGTCTGTCCCCTCCTCCTCCTTAGTGTCTGTCCCATCTCCCCCCCTCCTCCTTAGTGTCTGTCCCATCTCCCCTCCTCCTCCTTAGTGTCTGTCCCATCTCCCCTCCTCCTTAGTAAGTGTCTGTCCCATCTCCCCTCCTCCTTAGTAAGTTACATTTACATTTACATTTAAGTCATTTAGCAGACGCTCTTATCCAGAGCGACTTACAAATTGGTGCATTCACCTTATGACATCCAGTGGGACAGTCACTTAACAATAGTGCATCTAAAACTTAGGGGGTGGGGTGAGAGGGATTACTTAACCTATCCTAGGTATTCCTTAAAGAGGTGGGGTTTCAGGTGTCTCCGGAAGGTGGTGATTGACTCCGCTGTCCTGGCGTCGTGAGGGAGTTTGTTCCACCATTGGGGGGCCAGGGCAGCGAACAGTTTTGACTGGGCTGAGCGGGAGCTGTACTTCCTCAGTGGTAGGGAGGCGAGCAGGCCAGAGGTGGATGAACGCAGTGCCCTTGTTTGGGTGTAGGGCCTGATCAGAGCCTGGAGGTACTGAGGTGCCGTTCCCCTCACAGCTCCGTAGGCAAGCACCATGGTCTTGTAGCGGATGCGAGCTTCAACTGGAAGCCAGTGGAGAGAACGGAGGAGCGGGGTGACGTGAGAGAACTTGGGAAGGTTGAACACCAGACGGGCTGCAGCGTTCTGGATGAGTTGAAGGGGTTTAATGGCACAGGCAGGGAGCCCAGCCAACAGCGAGTTGCAGTAATCCAGACGGGAGATGACAAGTGCCTGGATTAGGACCTGCGCCGCTTCCTGTGTGAGGCAGGGTCGTACTCTGCGGATGTTGTAGAGCATGAACCTACAGGAACGGGCCACCGCCTTGATGTTAGTTGAGAACGACAGGGTGTTGTCCAGGATCACGCCAAGGTTCTTGGCGCTCTGGGAGGAGGACACAATGGAGTTGTCGACCGTGATGGCGAGATCATGGAACGGGCAGTCCTTCCCCGGGAGGAAGAGCAGCTCCGTCTTGCCGAGGTTCAGCTTGAGGTGGTGATCCGTCATCCACACTGATATGTCTGCCAGACATGCAGAGATGCGATTCGCCACCTGGTCATCAGAAGGGGGAAAGGAGAAGATTAATTGTGTGTCGTCTGCATAGCAATGATAAGAGAGACCATGTGAGGTTATGACAGAGCCAAGTGACTTGGTGTATAGCGAGAATAGGAGAGGGCCAAGAACAGAGCCCTGGGGGACACCAGTGGTGAGAGCGCGTGGTGAGGAGACAGATTCTCGCCACGCCACCTGGTAGGAGCGACCTGTCAGGTAGGACGCAATCCAAGCGTGGGCCGCGCCGGAGATGCCCAACTCGGAGAGGGTGGAGAGGAGGATCTGATGGTTCACAGTATCGAAGGCAGCCGATAGATCTAGAAGGATGAGAGCAGAGGAGAGAGAGTTAGCTTTAGCAGTGCGGAGCGCCTCCGTGATACAGAGGAGAGCAGTCTCAGTTGAATGACTAGTCTTGAAACCTGACTGATTTGGATCAAGAAGGTCATTCAGAGAGAGATAGCGGGAGAGCTGGCCAAGGACGGCACGTTCAAGAGTTTTGGAGAGAAAAGAAAGAAGGGATACTGGTCTGTAATTGTTGACATCGGAGGGATCGAGTGTAGGTTTTTTCAGAAGGGGTGCAACTCTCGCTCTCTTGAAGACGGAAGGGACGTAGCCAACGGTCAGGGATGAGTTGATGAGCGAGGTGAGGTAAGGGAGAAGGTCTCCGGAAATGGTCTGGAGAAGAGAGGAGGGGATAGGGTCAAGCGGGCAGGTTGTTGGGTGGCCGGCCGTCACAAGGCGCGAGATTTCATCTGGAGAGAGAGGGAGAAAGAGGTCAGAGCACAGGGTAGGGCAGTGTGAGCAGAACCAGCGGTGTCGTTTGACTTAGCAAACGAGGATCGGATGTCGTTGACCTTCTTTTCAAAATGGTTGACGAAGTCATCTGCAGAGAGGGAGGAGGGGGGAGGGGGCGGAGGATTCAGGAGGGAGGAGAAGGTGGCAAAGAGCTTCCTAGGGTTAGAGGCAGATGCTTGAAATTTAGCGTGGTAGAAAGTGGCTTTAGCAGCAGAGACAGAGGAGGAAAATGTAGAGAGGAGGGAGTGAAAGGATGCCAGGTCCGCAGGGAGGCGAGTTTTCCTCCATTTCCGCTCGGCTGCCCGGAGCCCTGTTCTGTGAGCTCGCAATGAGTCATCGAGCCACGGAGCGGGAGGGGAGGACCGAGCCGGCCTGGAGGATAGGGGACATAGAGAGTCAAGGGATGCAGAGAGGGAGGAGAGGAGGGTTGAGGAGGCAGAATCAGGAGATAGGTGGGAGAAGGTTTGAGCGGAGGGAAGAGATGATAGGATGGAAGAGGAGAGAGTAGCGGGGGAGAGAGAGCGAAGGTTGGGACGGCGCGATACCATCCGAGTAGGGGCAGTGTGGGAGGTGTTGGATGAGAGCGAGAGGGAAAAGGATACAAGGCAGTGGTCGGAGACTTGGAGGGGAGTTGCAGTGAGGTTAGTGGAAGAACAGCATCTAGTAAAGATGAGGTCGAGCGTATTGCCTGCCTTGTGAGTAGGGGGGAAGGTGAGAGGGTGAGGTCAAAAGAGGAGAGGAGTGGAAAGAAGGAGGCAGAGAGGAAAGAGTCAAAGGTAGACGTGGGGGAGGTTAAAGTCGCCCAGAACTGTGAGAGGTGAGCCGTCCTCAGGAAAGGAGCTTATCAAGGCATCAAGCTCATTGATGAACTCTCCGAGGAACCTGGAGGGCGATAAATGATAAGGATGTTAAGCTTGAAAGGGCTAGTAACTGTGACAGCATGGAATTCAAAGGAGGCGATAGACAGATGGGTAAGGGGAGAAAGAGAGAATGACCACTTGGGAGAGATGAGGATCCCGGTGCCACCACCCGCTGACCAGACGCTCTCGGGGTGTGCGAGAACACGTGGGCGGACGAAGAGAGAGCAGTAGGAGTAGCAGTGTTGTCTGTGGTGATCCATGTTTCCGTCAGTGCCAAGAAGTCGAGGGACTGGAGGGAGGCATAGGCTGAGATGAACTCTGCCTTGTTGACCGCAGATTGGCAGTTCCAGAGGCTACCGGAGACCTGGAACTCCACGTGGGTCGTGCGCGCTGGGACCACCAGAGTAGGGTGGCCGCGGCCACGCGGTGTGGAGCGTTTGTATGGTCTGTGCAGAGAGGAGAGAACAGGGATAAACAGACACATAGTTGACAGGCTACAGAAGAGGCTACGCTAATGCAAAGGAGATTGGAATGACAAGTGGACTACACGTCTCGAATGTTCAGAAAGTTAAGTTACGTAGCAAGAATCTTATTGACTAAAATGATTAAAATGATACAGTACTGCTGAAGTAGGCCAGCTGGCAGTGGGTGCGTTGTTGACACTACACTAATCAAGTCGTTCCGTTGAGTGTAATAGTTTCTGCAGTGTTGCTATTCGGGGGCTAGCAGGCTAGCTAGCAGTGTTGTTTACGTTACGTTGCGTTAAAAGAACGACAATAGATGGCTAGCGAACCTAGAAAATCGCTCTAGACTACCCAATTATCTTTGATACAAAGACGGCTATGTAGCTAGCTAAGTAGCTAGCTACGATCAAACAAATCAAACCGTTGTACTGTAATGAAATGAAGTGAAAAAGTGATACAACCTGTGAATGCGACCGGGTAGTTGAGTTCTATACAGAAGACGTTGGCTAGCGTTGGCTAGCTGTTGGCTAGCTAGCAGAGTCCCCTCCTCCTTAGTAAGTGTCTGTCCCATCTTCCCTCCTCCTTAGTAAGTGTCTGTCCCATCTCCCCTCCTCCT
>NW_025748507.1:0-27500 GCF_021184085.1 Oncorhynchus gorbuscha
ACGGACTACAAGAAGAAACCCAGCCCAGTCACGACCAGGATGTCTTGCTCCCCAGGCAGAGATCAAATAACTTTTTGCCCGCTTGAGGACAATACAGTGCCACTGACACGGCCTGCAACGAAAAACATGCGGTTCTTCACTGCAGCCGAGGTGAGTAAGACATTTAAACGTGTTAACCTCGGCACGCTGCAGGCCCAGATGGCATCCCCAGCCGCGCCTCAGAGCATGCGCAGACCAGCTGGCCGGTGTGTTTACGGACATATTCAATCAATCCCTATACCAGTCTGCTGTTCCCACATGCTTCAAGAGGGCCACCATTGTTCCTGTTCCCAAGAAAGCTAACGTAACTGAGCTAAACGACTACCGCCCGTAGCACTCACTTCCGTCATCATGAAGTGCTTTGAGAGACTAGTCAAGGACCATATCACCTCCACCCTACCTGACACCCTAGACCCACTCCAATTTGCTTACCGCCCAAATAGGTCCACAGACGATGCAATCTCAACCACACTGCACACTGCCCTAACTCCACCTGGACAAGAGGAATACCTATGTGAGAATGCTGTTCATCGACTACAGCTCGGCATTCAACACCATAGTACCTCCAAGCCGCCATCAAGCTCGAGACCCTGGGTCTCGACCCCCGCCCTGTGCAACTGGGTACTGACTTCATGACGGGCCGCCCAGGTGGTGAGGGTAGGCAACAACATCTCCTCCCCTCTGATCCTCAACACGGGGCCCCACAAGGGTGCGTTCTGAGCCCTCTCCTGTACTCCCTGTTCACCCACGACTGCGTGGCCACGCATGCCTCCAACTCAATCATCAAGTTTCTTGGACGACACAACAGTGGTAGGCTTGATTACCAACAACGACGAGACGGCCTACAGGGAGGAGGTGAGGGCCCTCGGAGTGTGGTGTGTCAGGAAAAATAACCTCACACTCAACGTCAACAAAACTAAGGAGATGATTGTGGACTTAGTAGAAACAGCAGAGGGAACACCCCCCTATCCACATCGATGGAACAGTAGTGGAGAGGGTAGCAAGTTTTAAGTTCCTCGGCATACACATCACAGACAAACTGAATTGGTCCACTCACACTGACAGCGTCGTGAAGAAGGCGCAGCAGCGCCTCTTCAACCTCAGGAGGCTGAAGAAATTCGGCTTGTCACCAAAAGCACTCACAAACTTCTACAGATGCACAATCGAGAGCATCCTGGCGGACTGTATCACCGCCTGGTACGGCAACTGCTCCGCCCTCAACCGTAAGGCTCTCCAGAGGGTAGTGAGGTCTGCACAACGCATCACCGGGGGCAAACTACCTGCCCTCCAGGACACCTACACCACCCGATGTTACAGGAAGGCCATAAAGATCATCAAGGACATCAACCGCCCGAGCCACTGCCTGTTCACCCCGCTATCATCCAGAAGGCGAGGTCAGTACAGGTGCATCAAAGCTGTGACCGAGAGACTGAAAAACAGCTTCTATCTCAAGGCCATCAGACTGTTAAACAGCCACCACTAACATTGAGTGTTTGCTGCCAACACACTGTCATTGACACTGACCCAACTCCAGCCACTCTAATAATGGGAATTGATGGGAAATGATGTAAATATATCACTAGCCACTTTAAACAATGCTACCTTATATAATGTTACTTACCCTACATTATTCATCTCATATGCATACGTATATACTGTACTCTACATCATGGACTGCATCCTTATGTAATACATGTATCACTAGCCACTTTAACTATACCACTTTGTTCACTTTGTCTACATATTCATCTCATATGTATATACTGTACTCGATACCATCTACTGTATGCTGCTCTGTACCATCACTCATTCATATATCCTTATGTACATATTCTTTATCCCCTTACACTGTGTATAAGACAGTAGTTTTGGAATTGTTAGTTAGATTACTTGTTGGTTATCACTGCATTGTCAGAACTAGAAGCATAAGCATTTCACTACACTCGCATTAACATCTGCTAACCATGTGTATGTGACAAATAAAATTTGATTTGATATTGTGTGACTGGCTTTGAAAAATCGTTCAACCCGTCTGCATTCTTACCTGAACGAATTACAATTTGCACCTGGAGTTCAAACAAATCCAAAGTACAGAAGTTTAATTAACACCAGCTTAACACCAGTTTTTTACCCCAGCAGTGTAGGTATACACACACACACACACACACACACTACAGACGAGGGCTCCGCCTGGCCCTTGGAGATCATTGGCCCAGCTAGTCATCCTCAGGGCTCGTCCTGGTCACTCCTCCAGAGCACATCCTTAGATATAATTAGATATGAAGGAAAACCTCATCAGGATTGTGCACCCAAGTGACTGTTCCCCAGGGAGACAGTGCTGCAACCACAGATGGTTCCTTTAACTATTCTTGGGAACATGGAGCAGCTCTTGGTTACTGTACCCTGCTGTGTGAGACCTAATGGAGGGTCCTGTGTCGAGGCCTAGTGGAGGGTCCTGTGTAGGGGTCTAGTGGAGAGTCCTGTGTAGAGGCCTAGTGGAGAGTCCTGTGTAGAGGCCTAGTTGAGAGTCCTGTGTAGAGTCCTAGTGGAGAGTCCTAGTGGAGAGTCCTAGTGGAGAGTCCTGTGGAGAGTCCTGTGTAGAGGCCTAGTGGAGAGTCCTGTGTAGAGGCCTAGTGGAGAGTCCTGTGTAGAGGCCTAGTGGAGAGTCCTGTGTAGAGGCCTAGTGGAGAGTCCTGTGTAGAGGCCTAGTGGAGAGTCCTGTGTAGAGGCCTAGTGGAGAGTCCTGTGTAGAGGCCTAGTGGAGAGGCCTAGTGGAGAGTCCTAGTGGAGAGGCCTGTGGAGAGTCCTAGTGGAGAGGCCTAGTGGAGAGTCCTAGTGTAGAGTCCTAGTGTAGAGTCCTGTGTAGAGGCCTAGTGGAGAGTCCTGTGTAGAGGCCTAGTGGAGAGTCCTGTGTAGAGGCCTAGTGGAGAGTCCTGTGTAGAGTCCTGTGTAGAGTCCTGTGTAGAGGCCTAGTGGAGAGTCCTGTGTAGAGTCCTAGTGGAGAGTCCTGTGTAGAGTCCTAGTGGAGAGTCCTGTGTAGAGTCCTAGTGGAGAGGCCTGTGTAGAGTCCTAGTGGAGAGGCCTGTGTAGAGGCCTAGTGGAGAGGCCTGTGTAGAGGCCTAGTGGAGAGGCCTGTGTAGAGGCCTAGTGGAGAGTCCTGTGTAGGGGCCTAGTGGAGAGTCCTCATGACGTCTAGTGCCTCATGATTCATAAAGTAATAACACACACTCAGCATGTGGGGCGGCAGGGTAGCCTAGTGGTTAGTGCGTTGGACTACTAAGGTTGCAAGTTCAAATCCCCGAGCTGACAAGGTACAAATCTGTTGTTCTGCCCCTGAACAGGCACATAGTCCATGTTCCTAGACTGCCATTGAAAATAAGAATTTGTTCTTAACTGACTTGCCTAGTTTTTTTTTTTAAAGGTAAAAATGTCATCCTTTCTCACGTTACGCCAAAGTCCATTAGAGATGCTGAATGAAATACTCCACCTTCTGGGTTAAAAGACACATTTCAGTTGAAAGCCTTCAGTTGTACAGCTGACGAGGTATCTCCCTTTCCCTTCCCTTTCTAACTACCTTCACTACACGTCAATGACAGCTAGCACAGCTGCCTATTAGCTAGAGGCTTATAAAGCATGTGAGAACATGGTCTTTTTCCTCTCGTTCACCTTGACAGCTGATGCTGACGTTGGCATTAAGTGAGACTAATGGCTAAAGCAATTATAGTTTTCTCCCTTTACAGTCAAAATGTCTTGTTAGCAAGTTTCCTTTATACCAAGGTATTTGTGAATTGTGCTGTAAGTCTTTGTGTTCCAACACTGCTAAATGCTACACCTCACTAGATGTATTGGATAGTGTCATTCATAGTCTGTGTGTTAGGGCGGGCTGAGTTGTAGTGTTTAACAGTGTTGAACTGGTTTCTAATTCATTTTACACCTCTTTGAAATAAACTGATTTGTTGCATAAATCCCCCAGATTAGCTGTGATGTTCAAAACCCACTCCTGTCTCATAAAAACCCACTCCCGTCTCATAAAAACCCGCTCCCGTCTCATAAAAACCTGCTCCCGTCTCATAAAAACCCGCTCCCGTCTCATAAAAACCCGCTCCCGTCTCATAAAAACCCGCTCCCGTCTCATAAAAACCCGCTCCCGTCTCATAAAAACCCGCTCCCGTCTCATAAAAACCCGCTCCCGTCTCATAAAAACCCGCTCCCGTCTCATAAAAACCCGCTCCCGTCTCATAAAAACCTGCTCCCGTCTCATAAAAACCTGCTCCCGTCTCATAAAAACCCGCCTTCCGTCTCATAAAAACCCGCCTCCCGTCTCATAAAAACCCGCCTCCCCGCCTCATAAAAACCTGCTCTCGTCTCATTAAAACCCGCTCTCGTCTCATTAAAAACCTGCTCTCGTCTCATAAAAACCCGCTCCCGAGGTTTGTGTCTGGAATAGTCTGGACTCTTGTTTCCATCCCATTAGCTCAGATCCGACCTAGAAAGAAACCCACTGAACCGGATTGTAGACTGTGTTTGTTTATATATAGAAACTACAGGTAAAAGTTAATCTAGTTGAAGCACTTTTTGAAGGCCATTGTCCTGGATGAAGGAGACATTTCAGGAAGGTCTTCCCCAGAGCTCCAGAAGGATGGGATCATGACGAGGCCCATGGGGCGTGGAGTCTCTGCAACGCAGTGACCCAGTAGTCTGACTCCTCTGCATAGCTGGCATTCTCAGCTGCCTGAAATCCTGCTCCAAGGCAGGGTTCCCTCGTCCACCTAAACCATTATTATGTCGGGCCTCCGTGTTGCACAGACAGGATTACGGCACTAAATATAGCCCCGCTTTAGGGCCTACACACCGGGCGTGACCTCAGAGGTGTGCCCCAGTGAACCCTGCCAACATGGAGTGTGTACAGTTTTAATCACTGGAGCAATGCAGTACAGGAAAAAGGAATGAGAAGTACAAAGATAATATATTCTATCGGTTAGCTAGATGTTTGACTGACAGCACTGCTGCAGCAGCGACATCAGACCAACTCTAAAAGCCTGGGAGAGATGATTGTGGGCTTACCTCACTATAGAAAGGATTTGTCACTGGGCAGGACAACGAGGCTACTTCTGTATTCTGTAACTATGGCTTCACTGCTTTGACTGCTACGTCAGTGAAGCAAATCCCTTTTGCTTTGTGAATGGAGTGAACACAAAGGCCCAGCGGGCTGATATGATTCTCCTCTGTCGGATTTGACTTCTTCTCTGACTTGGGCAGGTTCTTAAAAGCCCCCCTCTAATTGGATACCCAGCCAAGTCTCAGCTTCAGGAATCAGAGATTGAATGAGTTTGCTGCAGGTCTATTCCATGCTAACAGAATTCCACTGTGACTCAGATTTTTTCACTTTAAAATGTATACCAAACAAAAACCATTGATTTCAAAGTTTAACAAACCATATGCGCAAGGACTTTCCACAGAACATTTTCTAAACACACATTTACAGCAAACTGTGCAGATACAACGTGTGGTAACAGAAGAGGGAGATTTTACCGTCTGCACGGTTCTCACAGTAAATGTAAAAAATAAATGTACTGTGTAAATTGTTCAAAGTAGTCATGATGTATAGAGTAGTGTTCTATGGTTTGTTAGACTTTGAAGTCAGTTGTTTGGCATACATTTTCAAGTGTCAAATCAGTTTCAGCGTAATTCCGTTTCCTTGGAATTTCCCTGCAGTGAATGTAGAAGGAGTGTCTTGTTGCTCTGAAATCGACTGATAAGAAAATAAAAGCCAACAGCAGCTCTGTTTTCTGGGGACAAATTATCCTCGGCCATCTAAAGCTTCATTTGCACCTGGCTCAGGACGCTCAGTTCAGAGACCAGTGGGGACTGGCGTTCGTGCCCACTCCTCTCTTGATTGACCCTAATTTAATTACTTGGCTGTTTTATTAAATTAAGTCAAGCTTTGTTGCTCTTGAATCACTGAGTAGAAATGTGTGGGCGTGGCCCGATTTGAAACTGTGCTTCACTCACAGTGGAACAAACCCATGGAGAAGTTTCACCATTGCCTCATCATTTATCTGGCCTTTGTTGGTCTGACATAAGCTGTTATCACGTTTTCTAGAAACAGATTAAGGTGAAAGGTGCCAAAGTGGCTCTGTTGCCAGGAGACTGTACAGATGGTCATGTGTTTATCACAGTAAACGTATTTAAAAAGCCCAGCAAACACGACATGGGATTTGCACTGACTGCCTTCATTCCATTTACCGTCTTCATCTGGTTTCTGCTCATTTACCCTCTTCATCTGGTTTCTGCTCATTTACCCTCTTCATCTGGTTTCTGCTCATTTACCCTCTTCATCTGGTTTCTGCTCATTTACCCTCTTCATCTGGTTTCTGCTCATGTGAAACACGTTGTTCCTCCCATTGTTGGACACCGTGTGAAACAGTCTGTAACAAATGAGTTCTTTAACTTCTCCAGCGCCGCCACCTTTTAGCCCTGGGCTGTGATTCAGTACACGTTGATACCAACCAACAGCAATACTGAAAACAGCACCGCTTGGTCCCTCGTCAGTTAGAGTTGCCTCATGGAAAGTGTCCCTGGGAGTTGGGACATCTCCATGGGAACGGTTTGGAACGTAACCCCTATTAGGCTAATCCGTCTAGGACTAAGCCCCGGACTGTCCCTGGGAACATAGTGAGAGTGACACTGTGACGTGCCCAGAACTCTTATGTCACCTGACCGACCGCGCTCTATTGTTTCAGTCACGCCCGAGTAGTCGCCAATGCTTGCCGGGCGAACCAGGAGACCCAGGCCCAACTCTGCTCCTACTTCTAATACCTACAGCAGCACCCACCAGTCTCCCCAGCATGAGGACATGGTTTGGCAGAGAAAGAGAAGGGGAGACTGAGCTGGTAAGAGGAGAGGTAACCTGAAGACCTGAAGGTAGACCTCAGTCCTAATGGCTTCCTCCAGACAACTACCCCGTGGATTACGTTTGTGTTGGTGGAGGCTGGACAGGACTTCTGCCTCAGCGGGTGTTCTTAGTAGTTTTATCATTTACTGTTTTGTTTTGCTTTTGAAAAGTGTAAATAATATAAATATGAGGAAAATTCCAAAGAAGAACGACAATTTATAAATTAGGCAAACAAAATCGTATTAATTGATTCATTAGTGTTGATTGAATTTGTGTCACTATCAGGTCTCAGTGGAGGGTTTCTGTAGGCTGTCAGGTTTGTACTGGTGCAGTTCTCTGGAAACAACAGCTTCTGCATTTCCCTTCCCCCAGGGAAGTGCTTCTGCATTCCCTTCCCCCAGGTTATAGGCCTAGATGTTGCTTTATGACTACCATAGCAACATTGAAATGTCCAATTAAAAGGTGGGAGTATTCCACTTGATGTCTGACTAATAGTAATGTGCCTTTGTAGGCCAGTGTGCTTATTTATTACCGTCTGAGAGCAAGAGCTGCCTCCGCTCACCTTGTGGGCTAACACCAATAACTAGGTTAGTCTGGCCTGTGGAACTGTGCTGTTCACACACACAAAACAAGGGAGAGGTAGAGAACCTGTTGTTTTGGTTCGATCCATTCCTTTATGTCAACATGGTATAGCCTAAATGAACACATAAACCAAGACATGACTCCACACAGCACGACAAGACATGACTCCACACAGCACGACAACACATGACTCCACACAACACAACAAGACATGACTCCACACAGCGCTACAAGACATGACTCCACACAGGGCGACAAGACATGACTCCACACAGGGAGGCAAGACATGACTCCACACAACGCGACAAGACATGACTCCACACAGGGAGGCAAGACATGACTCCACACAGCACAACAATAAGTGACTCCACACAGCGCGACAATAAGTGACTCCACACAGCGCGACAAGACGTGACTCCACACAGCGACAAGACGTGACTCCACACAGCGCGACAAGACGTGACTCCACACAGCGCGACAAGACGTGACTCCACACAGCGCGACAAGACGTGACTCCACACAGCGCGACAAGACGTGACTCCACACAGGGCGACAAGACATGACTCCACACAGCGCGACACGACATGACTCCACACAGGGCATCGCGACACTACATGACTCCACACAGGGCATCGTGACACTACATGACTCCACACAGCGCGACAAGACATGACTCCACACAGCGCAACAAGACATGACTCCACACAGCGCGACAAGACATGACTCCACACAGCGCGACAAGACATGACTCCACACAGCGCGACAAGACATGACTCCACACAGGGCGACAAGACATGACTCCACACAGGGCGACAAGACATGACTCCACACAGCGCGACAAGACATGACTCCACACATTAACCCTCTGGTTAATATTTGGGTCCTGGGCTCCATCAGATTAACCCTCTGGTTTATGTTTTGTTGTTGTGGTCCTTCTGTAGCTCAGTTGGTAGAGCATGGCGCTTGTAACGCCAGGGTAGTGGGTTCGATCCCCGGGACCACCCATACGTAGAATGTATGCACACATGACTGTAAGTCGCTTTGGATAAAAGCGTCTGCTAAATGGCATATATATATATATATGTTTGGGCCCTGGGCTCCATCAGTAACCCTCTGGTTTATGTTTGGGTCCTGGGCTCCATCAGATTAACCCTCTGGTTTGTGTTTGGGTCCTGGGCTCCATCAGATTAACCCTCTGGTTAATATTTGGGTCCTGCTCCATCAGATTAACCCTCTGGTTAATATTTGGGTCCTGCTCCATCAGATTAACCCTCTGGTTTATGTTTGGGCCCTGGGCTCCATCAGTAACCCTCTGGTTTATGTTTGGGTCCTGGGCTCCATCAGTAACCTCTGGTTAATATTTGGGTCCTGGGCTCCATCAGATTAACCCTCTGGTTTATGTTTGGGTCCTGGGCTCCATCAGATTAACCCTCTGGTTTATGTTTGGTTCCTGGCCTCCATCAGATTAACCCTCTGGTTTGGGTCCTGGCCCCTGTCACCTTACACCGTCTGGTGTTAAATGTATTTTATTTTCAATCTCTTCTCTTTCACAGTGTAGCCTACACAGGTATCATAGTACTCTGTTCTTCCTCTCCTCCCAAGACCAGTCTGTCTGTGTGGTTCAGATTGACCCCCAGATGGACATGTTAATTGGCCCTGCGACTAATAAAGCCTGTCCAATGGGATTAAGGAATGGGTTCTGGAGGTGGGCCAAAGGACACGCCTCATCGAGCCCACTGGCACGGAGGAGATTAAAAACTGTAGAACCCACACACACTTGTAGAACCACGCGCGCAAACACACGCGACTAGGACACTCTGTCTGTGATGGACTGGAGGCGTATGCTCCCCCAGGCTGTATTAGGAGGGGATATAAACACTGATGTCATCATGTCTCCCTCCTGCCTTCTCTCTCAGGCTGCTGTGGTGTCGTGAGGAGACTGCTTTCTGCTGCACCAGCTGCATGAGGTAGGTCCTATATTTGTCACCGCTCGCCTGTCTGCTTGAAGATGCTCGGCTGCTTTTGGTAAATGGGTACGGAGCTCCACACATGACTGTGTGTCTGCGATGCGTGTGTGCATTTGTGTGTATTTGTATGCGTGTGTATAGGTGATGTGTCTAAGTGCGTCTGTGGGATGTGTGTGTGTGTGTGTGTGAGAGAGCAAGAGAGCGTGTGTGTGTGTGTGTGTGTGTGTGTGTGTGTGTGTGTGTGTGTGTGTGTGTGTGTGTGTGTGTGTGTGTGTGTGTGTGTGTGTGTGTGTGTGTGTGTGTGTGTGTGTGTGTGTGTGTGTGTGTTATATGCAATCTCGTACTGCATGCCTGGTAAGTTGTGGGAGAGAGTTGGTGCTACAGTAGGTTTAGCATACAGTAGGTTTAGCATACAGTAGGTTTAGAATGCCTCTATAGCAATACAGAGCCGGAGGCTCGTCGGATCAGATTCTACAACAGGACTGGTACACAGACAGACCGGTGCTGTCCACTCTGAAGTGGCCTCTCTGAAGTTCTCTCAGGCTAGCATCATGGCCTGCTGGATCATGGTGTCTCTATCACTTCAGCTCTCTGTCATTTCTCTCTCCCCCTGTCTCTCCCTTTGTCTCTCTCCCCCTGTCTCTCCCTTTGTCTCTCTCCCCCTGTCTCTCCCTTTGTCTCTCTCCCCTGTCTCTCCTTTGTCTCTCTCCCCCTGTCTCTCCCTTTGTCTCTCTCCTCCTGTCTCTCCCTTTGTCTCTCTCCCCCTGTCTCTCCCTTTGTCTCTCTCCCCCTGTCTCTCCCTTTGTCTCTCTCCCCCTGTCTCTCCCTTTGTCTCTCTCCCCCTGTCTCTCCCTTTGTCTCTCTCCCCTATCTCTCCCTTTGTCTCTCTCCCCTGTCTCTCCCTTTGTCTCTCTCCCCCTGTCTCTCCCTCTGTCTCTCCCTCCCTCTGTCTCTGTCTCTCTCTCCCTCTGTCTCTGTCTCTCTCTCCCTCTGTCTCTGTCTCTCTCTCCCTCTGTCTCTGTCTCTCTCTCCCTCTGTCTCTGTCTCTCTCTCCCTCTGTCTCTCTGTACCTCACTCTCTCTCTCTCTCATGCTCTCTCTCTCCCTCCCCCTCTGTCTTTCTCCCTCCCTCTCCTTCTGTCTCCATCTCGCCCTCTGCCTCTCTCCCTCTGCCTCGGTCTCTCTCGCTCTCCCTCTCTCCCTCCGTCTCTCTCCCTTTCTCTCTCTGTCAATCAGATGAAGGTACGGAGGTGCTTCTGCCCTTAAGTGGAATCCACTCAGTCAGCACAGTCACCTAGACTGCACAGTCACCTAGGCATCTAGTCAGTTGAGATCTGAACCAGAGAGGTGGTGTTCTGTCAGACAGTCAGTAGAGATCTGAACCAGAGAGTTGCTGTTCTGTCAGACAGTCAGTAGAGATCTGAACCAGAGAGGTGCTGTTCTGTCAGACAGTCAGTAGAGATCTGAATCAGAGAGGTGCTGTTCTGTCAGTCAGTAGAGATCTGAACCAGAGAGGTGGTGTTCTGTCAGTCAGTAGAGATCTGAACCAGAGAGGTGCTGTTCTGTCAGACAGTCAGTAGAGATCTGAACCAGAGAGGTGCTGTTCTGTCAGACAGTCAGTAGAGATCTGAACCAGAGAGGTGGTGTTCTGTCAGACAGTCAGTAGATATCTGAACCAGCAAGGTGCTGTTCTGTCAGACAGCCAGTAGAGATCTGAACCAGAGAGGTGCTGTTCTGTCAGTAGAGCTCTGAACCAGCGAGGTGCTGTTCTGTCAGACAGTCAGTAGAGATCTGAACCAGAGAGGTTCTGTCAGACAAATCAAATCAAATCAAATGTATTTATATAGCCCTTCGTACATCAGCTGATATCTCAAAATGCTGTACAGAAACCCAGCCTAAAACCCCAAACAGCAAGCAATGCAGGTGTAGACGCACGGTGGCAAGGAAAAACTCCCTAGAAAGGCCAAAACCTAGGAAGAAACCTAGAGAGGAACCAGGCTATGTGGGGTGGCCAGTCCTCTTCCGGCTGTGCCGGGTGGAGATTATAACAGAACATGGCCAAGATGTTCAAATGTTCATAAATGACCAGCATGGTCGAATAATAATAAGGCAGAACAGTTGAAACTGGAGCAGCAGCACGGCCAGGTGGACTGGGGACAGCAAGGAGTCATCATGTCAGGTAGTCCTGGGGCATGGTCCTAGGGCTCAGGTTCTCCGAGAGAAAGAGAGAGAGAATGAGAGAATTAGAACTCACACTTAGATTCACACAGGACACCGAATAGGACAGGAGAAGTACTCCAGATATAACAAACTGACCCTAGCCCCCCGACACATAAACTACTGCAGCATAAATACTGGAGGCTGAGACAGGAGGGGTCAGGAGACACTGTGGCCCCATCCGAGGACACCCCGGACAGGGCCAAACAGGAAGGATATAACCCCACCCACTTTGCCAAAGCACAGACCCCACACCACTAGAGGGATAACTTCAGTCAGTAGAGATCTGAACCAGAGAGGTGCTGTTCTGTCAGACAGTCAGTAGAGATCTGAACCAGAGAGGTGCTGTTCTGTCAGACAGTCAGTAGAGATCTGAACCAGAGAGGTGCTGTTCTGTCAGACAGACAGTAGAGATCTGAACCAGAGAGGTGCTGTTCTGTCAGACAGACAGTAGAAATCTGAACCAGAGAGGTGCTGTTCTGTCAGACAGTCAGTAGAGATCTGAACCAGAGAGGTGCTGTTCTGTCAGACAGTCAGTAGAGATCTGAACCAGAGAGGTGCTGTTCTGTCAGACAGACAGTAGAGATCTGAACCAGAGGTGCTGTTCTGTCAGACAGACAGTAGAGATCTGAACCAGAGAGGTGCTGTTCTGTCAGACAGTCAGTAGAGATCTGAACCAGAGAGTGCTGTTCTGTCAGACAGTCAGTAGAGATCTGAACCAGAGAGGTGCTGTTCTGTCAGACAGTCAGTAGAGATCTGAACCAGAGAGGTGCTGTTCTGTCAGACAGACAGTAGAGATCTGAACCAGAGAGGTGCTGTTCTGTCAGACAGTCAGTAGAGATCTGAACCAGAGAGGTGCTGTTCTGTCAGACAGTCAGTAGAGATCTGAACCAGAGAGGTGCTGTTCTGTCAGACAGACAGTAGAGATCTGAACCAGAGAGGTGCTGTTCTGTCAGACAGACAGAGAGATCTGAACCAGAGAGGTGCTGTTCTGTCAGACAGTCAGTTGAGATCTGAACCAGAGAGGTGCTGTTCTGTCAGACAGTCAGTAGAGATTTTAGCCATTTACTGTCTCTTGCTTTAAAACAAAAAGACAGCAAGGCTGTGTTGGAAATTAACCTGCACCTGAAGTCCTATAGATCAGTGTGTGTGTTTGTGTGTGTGTGTGTGTGTGTGTGTGCGTGCGTGCGTGCGGCTGGTTGTGCGTGTGTCTGGTTGTGTGTGATTAATATTAATTAGGTCAACACTCTTACCATCGTTAATGAATTCTGTCTAAAGATTCTGAATATTCCTCAAACAGAACAGCCCAGAACTGGGACACACAGCTTGTTCCCCAGAATGGCATCCTATTCCCTAATTAGTGCACTACTTTTGGCCCTATGTGCCCTGGTTTCTATGTAAATCCTCTGAGTCGGTGTCTGAGTGTCACCCGAGGTTCCTGGCAGGCTGACATTTCCGACGTGACGCCACGTTGATTAGTCTCCATAGGAAAGATACAAAAACCTGCCATTGCTGCCATGAAGCCACAGCCCTTGAGAGAAGGGCAGTCGTTTTCTCACCTTTCAGAGAGAAAGAAAGAGAGCGAGTGAGAGAGAGAGAGAATGTGTGTGTCTGTATTAGAGGTCGACCGATTCTGATTTTTCTATGCCGATTCTGCCATTCCAATTAATGGGTCGACCTCTAGTCTGTATTGATGTGAGCAGGAACTGGAGAGTGGCTAGTTTATTCTCCTCTCTGCTGTTAGATGGAAACCAGGCTAGTTTATTCTCCTCTCTGCTGTTAGATGGAAACCAGGCTAGTTTATTCTCCTCTCTGCTGTTAGATGGAAACCAGGCTAGTTTATTCTCCTCTCTGCTGTTAGATGGAAACCAGGCTAGTTTATTCTCCTCTCTGCTGTTAGATGGAAACCAGGCTAGTTTATTCTCCTCTCTGCTGTTAGATGGAAACCAGGCTAGTTTATTCTCCTCTCTGCTGTTAGATGGAAACCAGGCTAGTTTATTCTCCTATCTGCTGTTAGATGGAAACCAGGCTAGTTTATTCTCCTCTCTGCTGTTAGATGGAAACCAGGCTAGTTTATTCTCCTCTCTGCTGTTAGATGGAAACCAGGCTAGTTTATTCTCCTCTCTGCTGTTAGATGGAAACCAGGCTAGTTTATTCTCCTCTCTGCTGTTAGATGGAGACCAGGCTAGTTTATTCTCCTCTCTGCTGTTAGATGGAAACCAGGCTAGTTTATTCTCCTCTCTGCTGTTAGATGGAAACCAGGCTAGTTTATTCTCCTCTCTGCTGTTAGATGGAAACCAGGCTAGTTTATTCTCCTCTCTGCTGTTAGATGGAAACCAGGCTAGTTTATTCTCCTCTCTGCTGTTAGATGGAAACCAGACTAGTTTATTCTCCTCTCTGCTGTTAGATGGAAACCAGGCTAGTTTATTCTCCTCTCTGCTGTTAGATGGAAACCAGGCTAGTTTATTCTCCTCTCTGCTGTTAGATGGAAACCAGGCTAGTTTATTCTCCTCTCTGCTGTTAGATGGAAACCAGGCTAGTTTATTCTCCTCTCTGCTGTTAGATGGAAACCAGGCTAGTTTATTCTCCTCTCTGCTGTTAGATGGAAACCAGGGCCCATACTGCAGGTTTACCCTGGTCCCTACTGTTGGTCAGGACCCAGACTGCAGGTTTACCCTGGTCCCTACTGTTGGTCAGGGCCCATACTGCAGGTGTACCCTGGTCCCTACTGTTGGCCAGGACCCAGCCTGCATGTTTACCCTGGTCCCTACTGTTGGTCAGGACCCAGCCTGCATGTTTACCCTGGTCCCTACTGTTGGTCAGGACCCAGACTGCAGGTTTACCCTGGTCCCTACTGTTGGTCAGGACCCAGCCTGCATGTTTACCCTGGTCCCTACTGTTGGTTTGGCCCATACTGCAGGCTTACCCTGGTCCCTGATGTAATCCCCTGTCTGTGGTGTCTGGGCCAAGTCATCAAGACACTATTTTGGGATTCCCAGCTGCCTGCCAGTGTGTTTGGGAATGATTCATAGGCAGCTCTTCCTGACAGGCAGCTGTGGACCACAGGAGTGTGTGTAGTCGTGTGTACACACACACACACACACACACACACACACACACACACACACACACACACACACACACACAGAGACCTTGCTACCCCACAACCTTGCTACCCCATAACCCGTGTTTTAATCCATATATGGTAAGGTGGATGTTGTATGAACTAGGTACAGAGTTCATGATGCTCTAGTCTCCAGCTCTCCACACAGCACTACTCCCATGTGGAAACCCATTGTCCCTGAGCAGCTCACATTATGTCACAGCACAGTTCCAGCATTCTCTCCTGTCCCCACACTTTATGAGCATCCCAAATGGCACCCTATTCCTTATTTAGTGCACTACTTTGACCAGAACCATAGGGTTCCCATAGGGCTCTGGTCAAAAATAGTGCACTATATAGGGAATTGGGTGCCATTTGGGAGCCAGGTGAGGTGTTCTCCATGACTGACTCGGCTCTCCGTTTCCATCATGAGGAGAACTGTCCACTGGCCCCAGAAGAGCTGCAGAAAAATAGATGTAATGGTTGGAAGGAAAAAGCTTGAAGTCAATGGGGAGAAAGAAAACATGTTTTAGTGCTGTTTCTCTGTCTCTCTCTCTCTCTCTCTGTCTCTCTCTCTCTCTCTCTCTCTGACTCTCTCTCTCTTGTCTCTCTCTCTCTCTGACTCTCTCTCTCTTTGTCTCTGACTCTCTGTGTCTCTCTCTGTCTCTGACTCTCTCTCTCTTTGTCTCTGTCTCTCTCTCTTTGTCTCTGACTCTCTCTCTCTTTGTCTCTGACTCTCTCTCTCTTTGTCTCTGACTCTCTCTCTCTTTGTCTCTGACTCTCTCTCTCTTTGTCTCTGACTCTCTCTCTCTTTGTCTCTGACTCTCTCTCTCTTTGTCTCTGACTCTCTCTCTCTCTTTGTCTCTGACTCTCTCTCTCTTTGTCTCTGACTCTCTCTCTCTTTGTCTCTGACTCTCTCTCTCTTTGTCTCTGACTCTCTCTCTCTTTGTCTCTGACTCTCTCTCTCTTTGTCTCTGACTCTCTCTCTCTTGTCTCTGACTCTCTCTCTCTTTGTCTCTGACTCTCTCTCTTTTGTCTCTGACTCTCTCTCTCTTTGTCTCTGACTCTCTCTCTCTTTGTCTCTGACTCTCTCTCTCTTTGTCTCTGACTCTCTCTCTTTGTCTCTGACTCTCTCTCTCTTTGTCTCTGACTCTCTCTCTCTTTGTCTCTGACTCTCTCTCTCTTTGTCTCTGACTCTCTCTCTCTTTGTCTCTGACTCTCTCTCTCTTTGTCTCTGACTCTCTCTCTCTTTGTCTCTGACTCTCTCTCTCTTTGTCTCTGACTCTCTCTCTCTTTGTCTCTGACTCTCTCTCTCTTTGTCTCTGACTCTCTCTCTCTCTCTTTGTCTCTGACTCTCTCTCTCTCTCTTTGTCTCTGACTCTCTCTCTCTCTCTTTGTCTCTGACTCTCTCTCTCTCTCTTTGTCTCTGACTCTCTCTCTCTCTTTGTCTCTGACTCTCTCTCTCTCTCTTTGTCTCTGACTCTCTCTCTCTCTTTGTCTCTGACTCTCTCTCTCTCTTTGTCTCTCTGTCTCTCTCTCTGTCTCTGTGTGTGTGTGAGATGCCTAGGAAAGCAGAACCCTCACATAGGGCTGCCGGCTGCAGCAGGCTCTCACAGGGAAGCGGAATCCTCCGTCAGCCCCTGATTCTTGAAGAATATAACTTTTTAGCTGCATTGTTGGTCGGGCTCATAAGTAAGCATTTCACTGTAAGGTCCACTACACCTGTTGTATTTGCTGCATGTGACGAATAAAATTTGATTTGATTTATAAATGCCTCATGAGCTCAGTTCCACTGTCTTTCTCATCACAAGCCAAACTATAGCCCGAGCTTCTTTCACGCCATTGTGTGGAATCAATGTAATTGTAAACAGAGAGGCCTACTTTATAGCTTCAAGACATCAGACATGGTTAAAACCAGACATGGTTCAAATGATTTTGAAGTCATGAATGGTCAGTCCTTCCATTCATAGCTCTGTGTGAATCTGGGCTGACTCCAGCCCCGTTGTGGGGTGTCTGCGTTGTTGTTGTTTGAATCCCAGACTGCCCCTTTAATGCTGCTGGAGGCTTTGGCCAAGAAACAGAAACGTTGAGAAGCGTTCCTAGCTGTGCACTGTGGGGGATGTGGTGTGACACAGAGTTCCTGTCTCTGAGTCAATGATTCTGTATTGAACTGCCTCGGTAGAGCTGAGAGGAGAGGGACCTCGGTAGAGCTGAGAGGAGAGGGGACCTCGGACGCCTCGGTAGAGCTGAGAGGAGAGGGGACCTCTCGGACGCCTCGGTAGAGCTGAGAGGAGAGGGGACCTCGGTCGCCTCGGTAGAGCTGAGAGGAGAGGGGACCTCGGTCGCCTCGGTAGAGCTGAGAGGAGAGGGGACCTCGGACGCCTCGGTAGAGCTGAGAGGAGAGGGACCTCGGACGCCTCGGTAGAGCTGAGAGGAGAGGGGGACCTCGGACGCCTCGGTAGAGCTGACTCCTCGGACGCCTCGGTAGAGCTGAGAGGAGAGGGGACCTCGGACGCCTCGGTAGAGCTGAGAGGAGAGGGGACCTCGGACGCCTCGGTAGAGCTGAGTCCTCGGACGCCTCGGTAGAGCTGAGAGGAGAGGGGACCTCGGACGCCTCGGTAGAGCTGAGTCCTCGGACGCCTCGGTAGAGCTGAGAGGGGGGACCTCGGACGCCTCGGTAGAGCTGAGAGGGGACCTCGGACGCCTCGGTAGAGCTGAGAGGGGACCTCGGACGCCTCGGTCTTAGAGCTGAGAGGAGAGGGACCTCGGACGCCTCGGTAGAGCTGAGAGGAGAGGGGACCTCGACGCCTCGGTAGAGCTGAGAGGAGAGGGGACCTCGGACGCCTCGGTAGAGCTGAGAGGAGAGGGGACCTCGGACGCCTCGGTAGAGCTGAGAGGAGAGGGGACCTCGGAGCCTCGGTAGAGCTGAGAGGAGAGGGACCTCGGACGCCTCGGTAGAGCTGAGAGGAGAGGGGACCTCGGACGCCTCGGTAGAGCTGAGAGGAGAGGGGACCTCGGGCCTCGGTAGAGCTGAGAGGAGAGGGGACCCTCGGACGCCTCGGTAGAGCTGAGAGGGGACCTCGGACGCCTCGGTAGAGCTGAGAGGAGAGGGGACCTCGGACGCCTCGGTAGAGCTGAGAGGAGAGGTGACCTCGGACGCCTCGGTAGAGCTGAGAGGAGAGGGGACCTCGGACGCCTCGGTAGAGCTGAGAGGAGAGGGGACCTCGGACGCCTCGGTAGAGCTGAGAGGAGAGGTGACCTCGGACGCCTCGGTAGAGCTGAGAGGAGAGGGGACCTCGGACGCCTCGGTAGAGCTGAGAGGAGAGGTGACCTCGGACGCCTCGGTAGAGCTGAGAGGAGAGGGGACCTCGGATGCTCTGATATTGGCTATTAAGGTTATCGACACTTTGGGAAGAGGAGTTAATTTGCCAGGGGAAAATGTGACTGCTGCTGTAAAGAGAGGAGAGAGAGACAGAGAGAGACAGAGAGGGAGGCCATTAGTCTCACCATTAGTTGATGCCTCTCAGCGGGTGGCACGTACATTAGGCTAGATTGTCATGTTGGATTGGCGAAAGAAGCTGTTGCAATTTGGAAAGTAACTGAGGGGGAAAGAAATAATTGGGCCTCATGAGAAGCTGGCAGGAGGACAGATGACCGATGTCACATTGGAAGTTCAGCCCTGCTCTGAACCACATCACATAGGAGGACAGATGACTGATGTCACATTGGAAGTTCAGCCCTGCTCTGAACCACATCACATAGAAGGAGGACAGATGACTGATGTCACATTGGAAGTTCAGCCCTGCTCTGAACCACATCACATAGGAGGATAGATGACTGATGTCACATTGGAAGTTCAGCCCTGCTCTGAACCACATCACATAGAAGGAGGACAGATGACTGATGTCACATTGGAAGTTCAGCCCTGCTCTGAACCACATCACATAGAAGGAGGACAGATGACTGATGTCACATTGGAAGTTCAGCCCTGCTCTGAACCACATCACATATAAGGAGGACAGATGACTGATGTCACATTGGAAGTTCAGCCCTGCTCTGAACCACATCACATATAAGGAGGACAGATGACTGATGTCACATTGGAAGTTCAGCCCTGCTCTGAACCGCATCACATAGGAGGACAGATGACTGATGTCACATTGGAAGTTCAGCCCTGCTCTGAACCGCATCACATAGAAGGAGGACAGATGACTGATGTCACATTGGAAGTTCAGCCCTGCTCTGAACCGCATCACATATAAGGAGGACAGATGACTGATGTCACATTGGAAGTTCAGCCCTGCTCTGAACCGCATCACATATAAGGAGGACAGATGACTGATGTCACATTGGAAGTTCAGCCCTGCTCTGAACCGCATCACATATAAGGAGGACAGATGACTGATGTCACATTGGAAGTTCAGCCCTGCTCTGAACCGCATCACATAGAAGGAGGACAGATGACGGATGTCACATTGGAAGTTCAGCCCTGCTCTGAACCGCATCACATATAAGGAGGACAGATGACTGATGTCACATTGGAAGTTCAGCCCTGCTCTGAACCGCATCACGTATAAGGAGGACAGATGACTGATGTCACATTGGAAGTTCAGCCCTGCTCTGAACTGCATCACATATAAGGAGGACAGATGACTGATGTCACATTGGAAGTTCAGCCCTGCTCTGAACCGCATCACATAGAAGGAGGACAGATGACTGATGTCACATTGGAAGTTCAGCCCTGCTCTGAACCGCATCACATATAAGGAGGACAGATGACTGATGTCACATTGGAAGTTCAGCCCTGCTCTGAACCACATCACATATAAGGAGGACAGATGACTGATGTCACATTGGAAGTTCAGCCCTGCTCTGAACCACATCACATATAAGGAGGACAGATGACTGATGTCACATTGGAAGTTCAGCCCTGCTCTGAACCACATCACATATAAGGAGGACAGATGACTGATGTCACATTGGAAGTTCAGCCCTGCTCTGAACCACATCACATAGAAGTAATCATTGAAAGGCTGGAAAAAAAGGAAGATGATCAAAGCCATCAGAGGGTTGAGCTGCAGATGAAGCATGTGACCCCTGGACACGGTGCTGCCTGGCTGGCCTCCACTTTCACTTCTGACCTTTAGGCGTATGTCCTGATGTGACGGGCTGTGCTGGGATCTCATTGTTTATGCTGTGTGTGTTTCTGTGTCAATTGTGTGAGTGTGGTGTGCTTGTCCATCTGTCTCTCTCTTCCTCCCTCTGTCTATATGTTTACCTGTCATGTCCTGTCTCTCTCTCTGTTTCTCACTTCCTCCCTCTGTCTATATGTTTACCTGTCTCTGTTTCTCTCTTCCACAGACATGCAGAGCTCTGAGCATCTCTAACAGGCAGCACTCTGTGGAACCATGGACTCTTCTACTTCTGAGTCCCAGTCCCAGGGCGACGGTGAGACAGCTCTGGTGAGTACAAGCCCCACCCCTCCTCTCTTGGGCAGGGAAATGTCAACTCGCAGGAGCATCACGTCCCTTTTGCCAGGACTCATAGCTCTGGGCTTCTTGTCTTGTAAAGCCCAGTTATAAAGCCTTCGTCTTCTTCTGGTGCTCATGGTCCTGGAGGTCTTCCTCATTGGTGGCTTTGTCTAATGTCATGTCGTTATCAGTGATGATAACAGGGGTGTGTTCAGGTCAGGGCTCTGTTTCTTAATGATGTCCTACGGTGCTCATGGTCCTGGAGGTCTTCCTCATTGGTGGCTTTGTCTTATGTCACGTCGTTATCAGTGATGATAACAGGGGTGTGTTCAGGTCAGGGCTCTGTTTCTTAATGATGTCCTACGGTGCTCATGTTCCTAGCCTGCCACCAGCTTTGGCAGTCCCACACTGAGTCACGGTTTCAGGCACTTGTGCTGGACATTAAAGGTCGCTTAGCCTCTCACTTTCATGCCTCGTGGGAATGCCAACAGCAGAGAGAGGAATATGAAGAGGTGAATGAATGATGAAGACGAAAACCTGGAGAAGATCAAACCTGTCTAGTCCTTTCACACACACACCATGTCCACTTACACACTACACACCATGTCCACGTACACACTACACACCATGTCCACTTACACACTACACACCATGTCCACGTACACACTACACACCATGTCCACGTACACACTACACACCATGTCCACTTACACACTACACACCATGTACACGTACACACTACACACCATGTCCACGTACACACTACACACCATGTCCACGTACACACTACACACCATGTCCACTTACACACTACACACCATGTACACGTACACACTACACACCATGTCCACGTACACACTACACACCATGTCCACGTACACACTACACACCATGTCCACTTACACACTACACACCATGTACACGTACACACTACACACCATGTCCACGTACACACTACACACCATGTCCACGTACACACTACACACCATGTCCACTTACACACTACACACCATGTCCACGTACACACTACACACCATGTCCACGTACACACTACACACCATGTCCACTTACACACTACACACCATGTCCACGTACACACTACACACCATGTCCACGTACACACTACACACCATGTCCACGTACACACTACACACCATGTCCACGTACACACTACACACCATGTCCACGTACACACTACACACCATGTCCACGTACACACTACACACCATGTCCACTTACACACTACACACCATGTCCACGTACACACTACACACCATGTCCACGTACACACTACACACCATGTCCACGTACACACTACACACCATGTCCACGTACACACTACACACCATGTCCACTTACACACTACACACCATGTACACGTACACACTACACACCATGTCCACTTACACACTACACACCATGTCCACGTACACACTACACACCATGTCCACGTACACACTACACACCATGTCCACTTACACACTACACACCATGTCCACGTACACACTACACACCATGTCCACGTACACACTACACACCATGTCCACGTACACACTACACACCATGTCCACGTACACACTACACACCATGTCCACGTACACACTACACACCATGTCCACGTACACACTACACACCATGTCCACGTACACACTACACACCATGTCCACTTACACACTACACACCATGTCCACGTACACACTACACACCATGTCCACGTACACACTACACACCATGTCCACGTACACACTACACACCATGTCCACTTACACACTACACACCATGTCCACGTACACACTACACACCATGTCCACTTACACACTACACACCATGTCCACGTACACACTACACACCATGTCCACGTACACACTACACACCATGTCCACGTACACACTACACACCATGTCCACTTACACACTATACACCATGTCCACGTACACACTACACACCATGTCCACGTACACACTACACACCATGTCCACGTACACACTACACACCATGTCCACTTACACACTACACACCATGTCCACGTACACACTACACACCATGTCCACTTACACACTACACACCATGTCCACGTACACACTACACACCATATCCACGTACACACTACACACCATGTCCACGTACACACTACACACCATGTCCACGTACACACTACACACCATGTCCACGTACACACTACACACCATGTCCACGTACACACTACACACCATGTCCACGTACACACTACACACCATGTCCACGTACACACTACACACCATGTCCACGTACACACTACACACCATGTCCACGTACACACTACACACCATGTCCACTTACACACTACACACCATAGCGTAGAACACAGCTATCCCCACAGCGTAGAACACAGCTATCCCCACAGCGTAGAACACAGCTATCCCCACAGCGTAGAACACAGCTATCCCCACAGCGTAGAACACAGCTATCCCCACAGCGTAGAACACAGCTATCCCCACAGCGTAGAACACAGCTATCCCCACAGCGTAGAACACAGCTATCTCCACAGCGTAGAACACAGCTATCCCCACAGCGTAGAACACAGCTATCCCCACAGCGTAGAACACAGCTATCTCCACAGCGTAGAACACAGCTATCCCCCCAGCGTAGAACACAGCTATCTCCACAGCGTAGAACACAGCTATCCCCACAGCGTAGAACACAGCTATCCCCACAGCGTAGAACACAGCTATCCCCACAGCGTAGAACACAGCTATCCCCCCCAGCGTAGAACACAGCTACCCCCCAGCGTAGAACACAGCTACCCCCCAGCGTAGAACACAGCTATCCCCCAGCGTAGAACACAGCTATCCCCCAGCGTAGAACACAGCTATCCCCCCAGCGTAGAACACAGCTATCCCCCAGCGTAGAACACAGTTATCCCCCAGCGTAGAACACAGCTATCCCCACAGCGTAGAACACAGCTATCCCCACAGCGTAGAACACAGCTATCCCCACAGCGTAGAAACACAGCTATCTCCACAGCGTAGAACACAGCTATCCCCCAGCGTAGAACACAGCTATCCCCCAGCGTAGAACACAGCTATCCCCCAGCGTAGAACACAGCTATCCCCCAGCGTAGAACACAGCTATCCCCCAGCGTAGAACACAGCTATCCCCCAGCGTAGAACACAGCTATCCCCACAGCGTAGAACACAGCTATCCCCCCAGCGTAGAACACAGCTATCCCCACAGCGTAGAACACAGCTATCCCCACAGCGTAGAACACAGCTATCCCCACAGCGTAGAACACAGCTATCCCCACAGCGTAGAACACAGCTATCCCCCCAGGGTAGAACACAGCTATCCCCACAGCGTAGAAACACAGCTATACCCACAGCTATACACATGCTGGCACATAAACACAAAATACACAACACATGTTCTATCATCATCGACGATCACTCAAGTCCAGTGTGATTGTCCTCCAGTGTGATTGTCCTCCAGTGTGATTGTCCTCCAGTGTGATTGTCCTCCAGTGTGATTGTCCTCCAGTGTGATTGTCCTCCAGTGTGATTGTCCTCCAGTATGATTGTCCTGCAGTACGATTGTCCTGCAGTACGATTGTCCTGCAGTACGATTGTCCTGTAGTACGATTGTCCTGCAGTATGATTGTCCTCCATGGGGACTTCTATGTGTGAGTCTTCAGAAGGCTGTAGAGGCTGAGCTGAGATCCTCATGCTCTGTTACAATGTGGACATGTGTGAGTGATGGTTGTGTCTTCAGACGGCTGTAGAGGCTGAGCTGGGATCCTCAGGCTCTGTTACAATGTGGACATGTGTGAGTGATGGTTGTGATGATGGTTGGGTCTTCAGAAGGCTGTAGAGGCTGAGCTGGGATCCTCAGGCTCTGTTACAATGTGGACATGTGTGTGTGATGATGATGGGCTCTTCCTGGTGTTGAGTCTGTCCTTGTGAACCTGCTGCTTGTTCTCTGTCAGAGCCCCAGGTGTTGCAAGTCACCCATAAACAGGGAGTGTCCCTCCCTCCCTCTGAGTCTCTCAGACAGTGTGCTCATTATCAGACATATCAGGGACAAGCAAGCGGTTGATTGGTTCAATACTAATGAGATTACAGGCTGAGTTTGGCCCTGAACAACTTCCTCCCTGAAAACCTGTCAGAGGAATCTCAATATCCAATGTTTGTTTTAGGGCAATGTTCGCAGAATCAAGGTTGTCGTTCTGTTTTTGAGCATTCTGTCTTTTTGGTCTTGGACTCCAAATCAAAAAGAATTGTCACATACACATGGTTAGCAGATGTTAATGTGAGTGTAGCGAAATGCTTGTGCTTCTAGTTCCGAAAATGCAGTAATAACCAACGAGTAATCTAACCTAACAATTCCAAAACTACTACCTTATAAACACAAGTGTAAAGGGATAAAGAATATGTACATAAAGGTATATGAATGAGTGATGGTACAGAACGGCATAGGCAAGATGCAGTAGATGGTATCGAGTACAGTATATACAGTTCCTTGCGAAAGTATTCGGCCCCCTTGAACTTGGCGACCTTTTGCCACATTTCAGGCTTCAAACATAAAGATATAAAACTGTATTTTTTTGTGAAGAATCAGCAACAAGTGGGACACAATCATGAAGTGGAACGACATTTATTGGATATTTCAAACTTTTTTAAGAAATCGAAAACTGAAAAATTGGGCGTGCAAAATTATTCAGCCCCCTTAAGTTAATACTTTGTAGCCCCACCTTTGCTGCGATTACAGCTGTAAGTCGCTTGGGGTATGTTTCTATCAGTTTTGCACATCGAGAGACTGAAACATTTTCCCATTCCTCCTTGCAAAACAGCTCGAGCTCAGTGAGGTTGGATGGAGAGCATTTGTGAACAGCAGTTTTCAGTTCTTTCCACAGATTCTCGATTGGATTCAGGTCTGGACTTTGACTTGGCCATTCTAACACCTGGATATGTTTATTTTTGAACCATTCCATTGTAGATTTTGCTTTATGTTTTGGATCATTGTCTTGTTGGAAGACAAATCTCCGTCCCAGTCTCAGGTCTTTTGCAGACTCCATCAGGTTTTCTTCCAGAATGGTCCTGTATTTGGCTCCATCCATCTTCCCATGAATTTTAACCATCTTCCCTGTCCCTGCTGAAGAAAAGCAGGCCCAAACCATGATGCTGCCACCACCATGTTTGACAGTGGGGATGGTGAGTTCAGGGTGATGAGCTGTGTTGCTTTTACGCCAAACATAACGTTTTGCATTGTTGCCAAAAAGTTCAATTTTGGTTTCATCTGACCAGAGCACTTTCTTCCACATGTTTGGTGTGTCTCCCAGGTGGCTTGTGGCAAACTTCAAACTGCAAACTTTTTATGGATATCTTTAAGAAATGGCTTTCTTCTTGCCACTCTTCCATAAAGGCCAGATTTGTGCAATATACGACTGACTGTTGTCCTATGGACAGAGTCTCCCACCTCAGCTGTAGATCTCTGCAGTTCATCCAGAGTGATCATGGGCCTCTTGGCTGCATCTCTGATCAGTCTTCCTTGTATGAGCTGAACGTTTAGAGGGACGGCCAGGTCTTGGTAGATTTGCAGTGGTCTGATACTCCTTCCATTTCAATATTATCGCTTGCACAGTGCTCCTTGGGATGTTTAAAGCTTGGGAAATCTTTTTATATCCAAATCCGCTTTAAACTTCTTCACAACAGTATCTCGGACCTGCCTGGTGTGTTCCTTGTTCTTCATGATGCTCTCTGCGCTTTTAACGGAGACTATCACAGTGCAGGTGAATTTATACGGAGACTTGATTACACACAGGTGGATTGTATTTATCATCATTAGTCATTTAGGTCCACATTGGATCATTCAGAGATCCTCACTGAACTTCTGGAGAGAGTTTGCTGCACTGAAAGTAAAGGGGCTGAATAATGTTGCACGCCCAATTTTTGAGTTTTTGATTTGTTAAAAAGTTTGAAATATCCAATAAATGTTGTTCCACTTCATGATCGTGTCCCACATGTTGTTGATTCTTCACAAAAAAATACAGTTATATCTTTATGTTTGAAGCCTGAAATGTGGCAAAAGGTCGCAAAGTTCAAGGGGGCCGAATACTTTCTAAGGCACTGTACATATGAGATGAGAAATGTAGGGTATGTAAACAAAGTGGCATAGTTTAAAGTGGCTAGTGATACATGTATTACATAAAGATGCAGTAGATGATATAGAGTACAGTATATACATATACATATGAGATGAATAATGTAGGGTATGTAAACATTATATTAGGTAGCATTGTTTAAAGTGACTAGTGATATATTTGACATCAATTCCCATCAATTCCCATGTTTAAAGTAGCTTCGCTCCATCTCTGCTGTGTGCACTGTTCACCTTCCCACTCCACAGACACCATCCCCTCCTCCTGCCGTGTGCACTGTGCACCTTCCCACTCCACAGACACCATCCCCTCCTCCTGCCGTGCACTGTTCACCTTCCCACTCCACAGACACCATCCCTCCTCCTGCCGTGTGCACTGTGCACCTTCCCACTCCACAGACACCATCCCCTCCTCCTGCCGCGTGCACTGTTCACCTTCCCACTCCACAGACACCAAGCTCCCTCCTCCTGCTGTGTGCACTGTTCACCTTCCCACTCCACAGACACCATCCCCTCCTCCTGCCGTGTGCACTGTGCACCTTCCCACTCCACAGACACCATCCACTCCTCCTGCCGTGTGCACTATGCACCTTCCCACTCCACAGACACCATCCCCTCCTCCTGCCGTGTGCACTGTTCACCTTCCCACTCCACAGACACCATCCCCTCCTCCTGCCGTGTGCACTGTGCACCTTCCCACTCCACAGACACCATCCCCTCCTCCTGCTGTGTGCACTGTTCACCTTCCCACTCCACAGACACCATCCCCTCCTCCTGCTGTGTGCACTGTTCACCTTCCCACTCCACAGACACCAAGCTCCCTCCTCCTGCTGTGTGCACTGTGCACCTTCCCACTCCACAGACACCATCCCCTCCTCCTGCCGTGTGCACTGTTCACCTTCCCACTCCACAGACACCAAGCCCCCCTCCTCCTGCTGTGTGCACTGTTCACCTTCCCACTCCAGACACCATCCCCTCCTCCTGCCGTGTGCACTGTTCACCTTCCCACTCCACAGACACCAAGCTCCCTCCTCCTGCTGTGTGCACTGTTCACCTTCCCACTCCACAGACACCAAGCCCTCCTCCTGCTGTGTGCAC